>NC_091123.1:171524724-171827224 GCF_040183065.1 Periplaneta americana
GTCTCGTTTCTCTTATCTATACTCTAACCACGACGTAAATACCAGATCACTTATCTGTGGCACGCTAAATATACCTCTTCATAGAACATCTTGTTATTCCTCATCTTTTACAATATCCACCTCGCGTCAATGGAATTCCTTGTCACAAAGTATTAGGGGCTGCAAGACAACAAACACCTTTAAGAACAGCTTAAAAGATAACCTTATTAGCATTTCACTCCAATCATACTGATTTAAAATATTACTGACTACACTGTTGCTTTTTTTCTTTAGACATCATCCTGATTGTGCTGCATTTTCAAAATTGTCTCATAATAATCTCTTTATATTATCTAATATAATTTGAAATATATTAACATTCTATGTATTTTAGTTTAATTCTGCTACCCAGTTTATTTCAGTGTTTAATTAATAGTTCATAGTATTTTGTTGTTTAATTCGTAAATAACTCTTGTATACATGTAACTCTCATCTAAATCAAATTGTTGAATTCTTTGTAAGTTCATGCATATGTATATACACTTTTTGCTGGTTGTGTGGAAGAGAAGGCCTTACGGCCTTAACTCTGCCAGCTAAAATAAATCATTATTATTATTATTATTATTATTATTATTATTATTATTATAGATTATATCAAGGTCAATGACATTTGTTCCTCGGAAAAAAATCAATACATTCGCGTCTGCGCACATCTAAAATTTTTACGAGATATTGTACAGGGTCAGTTCCGCTCCCCAGTCAGATAAGAATAATATGAACACTTATGAATGATTTCAAGTTAGAAATATGGTCGAGCATAAAAACTCGTATGAAACTTGCCTATAATGATAATTAAGACGCTCGTATGAAAATTATGAAACTCGCTTACGCTCGTTTCATAAACATACTCGCGTCTTAATTACTACCATTATAGGCTCGTTGCATAATGTACTATTATACTATCGTGATTTTTGTTGTAACGGCAGCTATTGTTAATTGGAATTGTAAGTTAGATTGAATTCACAGAGTAGTTACTAAAGAAAATAATTGTTCAAACTCATAACATCACTACAATTATTGAGTTACATCCAATAAAATTCTTCATAACTTTTTAATATTTATGTCCACGGAAACATCAGAATCATAGCTTTCAATCATCTTACAGTACTATGATGTATCGGATGTATTATAACACCAACTTTTAATCATCTTTGCAGCAAAATAATACTCCCTTGAATGTATATTAGTTACATCGACCGTGCAATAGTACATTATGCAACGAGCCTATAATGGTAGTAATTAAGACGCGAGTATGTTTATGAAACGAGCGCAAGCGAGTTTCATAATTTTCATACGAGCGTCTTAATTACCATTATAGGCAAGTTTCATACGACTTTTTATGCTCGACCATATTTCTGACTTCAAATTATTCATATTATTCTTATCTGACTAGGGAGCGGAAGTGACCATGTGCAATATCTCGTAAATTGTGAGATGTGCGCAGACGCGAAAGTATTGATTTTTTCCGAGGAACAAATGTCATTGACCTTGATATAATCTAGAGAGTAAAATGAACATTAATCTTGATATAACCTGGAAATTGGTTTTGACATTGAAAAACGAGATGACAAATTGAATTTATTTGAATATGATTTACAATTAACGCTAATTATTATAGTAACAGAACATAACCTTCTGCGACAGTATTGGATTTCCAGCCTCCGTGACGTTTCGCTAGTTGTCTTTCGATTGCATATCCGAGAATAATCGATACTTGCGCTTTCATATTGCTTTCTGATTGGTGGAAAACCTGAACTTTAACGAACATGTGTACTTTAATGAGGTCCATTAAAGGGCTGTTACCAGGTGTATAATTACTACATTTCGGCATGGTCGAGCATAAAAGATAATAAGCAATTTGTGTTAAGTGAGTAACAAAAATCTCGGAAATAAAAAAGACTATTTCGTGCTCGTATTTTTTAAATTTTCCTCGATTTTGTTATAATGTACTCAACACTTTTGTATCGCAATATAATTTCTTACTGTGATTGAGGATTGTAAGAATGATTTCGGTATTCGAGAATTAGTAATAAATTAATAATTTGTAATAATAACAAACGGTGTTGAAACAACGTAGATCTAACGTTGTATTAAGTAAACTTCTATCACTATATTGTCGTGTATTTAGAGTAAATTTGTAAATTCTGAATATTAACGGCTTTTTCATCAATAATAATAATAATAATAATAATAATAACAATAATAATAATAATCATCATTTATTCAAATAATACATACATTAAAATATCACTGTTCCCGAAGGTGCATTCCTAGTCTTTGGCGGTCAGTTTAGTACTCATATATGCAAACATTTAAGAAGGTTATTAAAATCAATGAATTTGCTTTAAAATGTTTTAAAAACAAAATGTAGGCCTAGAATCATTTATTAATTACAATGAGTAAAGAATTAAAATAACAAACAAAGTTGAGAACCATTCAATAATTATTAATTAATATTAGTTAAGAATAAGAATCTGAACATACAGCAAAATGAAATATAAACATTTAGTGATTGTTGATTAAATTAGTAAGATTAAAAACAAATTATATAGCTATTATACCCTGTTTACAACTCTTATTTTATTATTAAACCTATACAGCCTTTATTTACTTTACAAATGTCAGGTTATGTTTGTAAAAAAAAAAAAATAAGAAAAAATGTATTTACAATATTATTACCGTTTTGTACAGTAACAAAAACTATGATTTGACCCAGATATATCACACCGCTCCTACCGAAGCTCGAGTTTACGTTTCCCCGCACCTTCATTCTTGCTAGATGCGCGCGCAACTCCCTCACGCGATCAGAATATTCCAGCATGGCGCCACAATACATAGTGTTCTGCGCAAGGGCAGGTCTATTCACATAAAACCCAGCTTTCACCAATCTATCCTATTTTTTGCCTTCCTCTTAGTCTTCGTATATGAGCCACATATCTTAATGTTGTCTATCATCTGATATCTTCTGTCCCGAACTCTTCTCCCGTTCACCATATATATATAATTATTTATCAATGAATATAAGTTTTGTGAAGTTGTTTCTCATATTATACCGGAAGTAGTAGTATAAAAATTATATTGTAGCCTATTTAGCCCCTCTTCAAACATTCTCTTACATCCTAGGCTTGCAGTACATAGAGCGAGTAAAGAAAATATTGAACTTTTGTATTTTACGTTTCTTACAAGTAAAACGAATGAAGAAATATAATAATTGATAAGTTTCTTATAAGTGTGATAGTAATACGTTATATTCTAGTCCTTTCCCCCCCCCCTCTCCTTCCGATTACAGCGAATAAGCTAAATTGCGAGAGTGAAATACGTCCCTTGCAGAGGTCTGCATCGGACGTTTTCGCTCGAGCGCCAAGTAGTTCATAGCATAATCCGATAGGTAGCGCACATGCATGATGGGTAAAATTGACACGAGCGATAAATCCTCGAACGGTATAAGCCGAGCGTTAGACATTCGTTCTTGTTACAGTGATGAAATGTGTAGTAACATCATAGATGTTTATTATTTCAAAACTTTGCACTGTTTAACTAACCTCTCCATAGTAAAACTACAAAACTTGCTTTAAAATGTAAAATAAATGTTGTAGGTAATTGTTTCCCCCCCCCCACACAGGAGTGATTTTGTTTTTGCCACATCTGATAGATGTTATTGGATGTAAATGTAATTATTATAAATGGAGAACACAATCACGATAATGCAAGAACCGTATCAAGTTTTCTAGTAAAAATAATAATAATAATAATAATAATAATAATAATAATAATAATAATAATAATAATAATAATAATCTCTAATAATTAGTGTATCAATCTTTGCGTCTGTAACAGTTGTGCAGCATGATTATTGGTTTATTATATTTTCTGTGACGTTATATCTGTACTAATATTGTTATTAATCTACTGCTATATCAATAATATTTTGTAAAACGTTTCTACATTGTCGCAGTATATACGCGGAACACTATGTATGGACCTATCATGTTATACATGTGGCAAATCAAATATTGAATAATTGAGGGCTTTGCCGGAAGAAAGGCGGATAGACCTATACGCCCTTCTTCAAGAAAACGGTTTAAAATGTAGTGAATAATTATAGTAGCGAAATTTTGTTTTGATTGTACTGTACATACCTGCAGAACAGGGCTGCGTGCGTGTATAACATTTTTTCAGGTGCGTTTTAAAATCTTAGCTTGCAGATATCTCAATTCGCCATATTGACGTATACGCCCTTTTTCCTGCAAACACCTCAATTATTAATTAGCAATAATAACTGTATATCGAAGTTTTTCAAACTATTTTATTTATAACTTCATGTTCCTGTTTTGGTACGTTCCATTGACTGTTTCAGTAAACGTTTGTCATAAACGCAGAAAGTAAAGCCTTATTTTTACCGTGTGAGCAAACCATATGTGTATCTTATCTGTCGCCTTCCATACAAGATAAGACATGTCGGTGAGATGACCTTGTACTGTGCTTCTACTTATTTCGAGCGTATCACGACCGATTGTATCTCACTCGAGGGTGCGACACTCGACCGAGTTCAAGCGAGCGATTTAACTCCAATGCAGCACTCTGGTCCCTTCACAATAGCGCTTTATCGACATTTTACTATAATAACGATAGGAATTAACAATTCGCTCTCTTGACTATATTAAATAGAAAACTAAACACAATAACAATATAAATGGTTCCTAAATAAAGTAGTGGCAACACTATCGGGAATGGGTCTTGCGCATTCCCATGCGATACGAGACAATTGGTGATCGTAGTTGGAGATACCGTCGATGTATCGAATGATAAAACCGGTTACTATGACAACAATTAATGTTAAATGGTTAAAATGTAGAACACTATTTTTACCTCCTCTAAAGCTAGTTTACTAAACTTGAGCAGCGATCGTGGATAAAATTCATTGTAGCCCTTGGTAGAAATTCACGCCAATGTCATCAAAGGCTACTTGAAGCCTATGCGATGCACTACCGTATCGGACTGTTGCAAGATGTGTCTCTGTATTTCGTACGGGTCGAAATGAGACGGCATATGTGGCTCGCACAGGTGGCCCGTCCAATTGTGAAAAACAAGTGCGTAGAACTGGGAGTCCAGGATCGATCCTCGGCGCCGGAATGACTTTTTCTCCGTTAATAATAAACGTTTACTTACTTACTTACAAACGGCTTTTAAGGAACCCGAAGGTTCATTGCCGCCCTCACATAAGCCCGCCATCGGTCCCTATTCTGTGCAAGATTAATCCAGTCTCTATCATCATATCCCACCTCCCTCAAATCCATTTTAATATTATCCTCCAATCTACGTCTCGACCTCCCCAAAGGTCTTTCTCCCTCCGGTCTCCCAACTAACACTCTATATGCATTTCTGGATTCGCCCATACGTGCTACATGCCCTGCCCATCTCAAACGTCTGGATTTAATGTTCCTAATTATGTCAGGTGAAGAATACAATGCGTGTAGTTCTGCCTTGTGTAACTTTCTCCATTCTCCTGTAACTTCAACCCGCTTAGCCCCAAATATTTTCCAAAGCACCTTATTCTCAAACACCCTTCACCTCTGTTCCTCTCTCAGAGTGAGAGTCCAAGTTTCACAACCATACAGAACAACCGGTATAGGTCGCGCCAGGGATTTTGGCAGATGGATTTTCTTAATGCAATCTGGAGAGCGAGTTCTCACCGCTTGCAAGATCGGCTGTTATCTCTGTCGCAGTGGAATGGGTAGGACATAAGAGTAAACATGCACGCCCGAGTATTTGTGCACTCTGGACAGTCACCTCCAAAAACGAAACAAATATTACAGTAGTCTATACGTGTCTTTGGTATTCCCAAGAAACTTGTTCGATCAATTAAAATGTGTCTCAATGAAACTTACAGCAGAGTCCGTATAGGCCAGTTTCTATCTGATGCTTTTCCAATTCACTGCGGGCTAAAGCAAGAAGATGCACTATCACCTTTACTTTTTAACTTCGCTCTAGAATATGCCATTAGGAAAGTTCAGAATAACAGAGAGGGTTTGGAATTGAACGGGTTACATCAGCTTTTTGTCTATGCGGATGACGTGAATATGTTAGGAAAACACGGAAATTTTACTTGAAGCAAATAAAGCGATAGGTTTGGTAGTAAATCCCGAAAAAACAAAGTATATGATTATGTCTCGTGACCAGAATATTGTACGAAATGGAAATACAATCTGTTTTATATATGGAAATATATATGTATATGGAAATATGTTAATCCTTAGTCAATAGATAAGACTGAGTTTTACGAAATACGAACATTAAGGGATGGAAAATGGGAGGCAGTAATGATCAAAATAATTATACTGATTTATTTTTTTAACCAGCAGACGTGCAGCCTTTAAATTTAAAACAAAGATTCACTCATCAAATTGGGTTAGACTATTCATCTCATCTCTCAGAATTGTTTCTAAAATGTATAAAGAAAGTAAAAAAATTCAATTTCATCTTAGCTACCTTGAAATAACTTCAGTTTTTTTGTTTTTTTTTTTTTTTTTTTTTTTACTTCCGAGCAGAGAGGAGAGAGAAAGAAGTGGCGATTTCGAAAATTCACTGAACTATATTTAACTAGAGACGTAAAATTTAAAATGAAGGTTACTCTCTACAATATTGGTTAAACATCCTTAGATTTTTAAATACCATATCCTAAGCCCCTGGTAGAGGGGCAGAGAAGGCCTGACGGCCTTATCTCTACCAGGTTAAATAAATAAATCTAATCTAATCTAATCTAAGGTACTGATGAAAAGGCAGAAGGGAGTGAGAAATCTCATGTCATCCGATCTCGATGAAAGTCGATATTTGGGGATCTTTGCGATCACAGAATACGAATAAGGTATTATTTAGTCAGACTTTGTCCCTAAAGTGGTGGAGTGGGACAAAAATGGGTGAAAAATTAAATTAGATATCTTAGGGTTTTTCGAGACGAAAATTACGAATAATACAATTTGTGCGAATTCAATTTGGCAGTTCCAGTACTATGAATTGTATTTTAAAAAATTAAACATCGGATATCGCACAGGTAACACATGTACAGTATTTAAGGGGGTATGTAACACCTTTTGATAGTAGGCCTATACATTTAGTAAAATCCAAAGTGTAATTTCTACATATTCTGAATGAATGTTGTGCTGGAATTTAGTATAGTCATCAGCCAATACCTCTAGAATAATAAACAACTTTTTAGAATCCATAAAATACAGTATTTATTGTGAATGGCAATTATATTTTTCAATTGGTGCAATTTGTGCAGGGAAAATTGGTTTCTCCGATATTTTGTACGATTTCGAATATTTTAAAATGTTTTCTTCTCTGTTCTATTCACAATGTGCGTGTGAAGAAATTATTGCCCTTGTAATATCCATTACAATCCTATTTATTGTACTCTTATATAAATCTAACTTGCGCAGCATGCAATTTTATCCAATTAACCAAATTATATTTTGATTATTAAGAAGAATCGTAATTTTATTAACTTCAATTGTAGCACCACCAGTAGACGATCCCTAGATTATTACTGGGCAAATCTTGTATATTGATCTGGTAAGGGTAGAATTTTTTTTTTTTAAATTAAGAATTAATTTAATTTAGAAAATGTAGGAGACGTATTGTAAAATCGTTGTGAACGGCAGTCATTGACATTTATTAACGGTATTCTTTGAGTAGGACTGTACCGTGGTGTGTTTCATAATAAGGATAATTGATATGAGCTGCTGTTATGAAAATATGAACGACTCAGAATGTTATCGCATCTCATTCTCGCAGCTTACAGAAACAATATTGGCTCGCCTACTGGAAATGTCATCGAGGTCATCTGCCAAAATCGGTGCCTCCGACTATAATATAACTGTTTTATAAATTCTAACTTTCAGATTATGTGACAGCAGACTAGATGATAAAAGCTTCTCAACCGAATAATAACACGCATTTCCCATATCTATTCTGCGTTTAATTTCCTCCCGAATGTCATTTATATTTGTTACTGTTGGTCCAAGACATTTGATTTTTTCCACCCCTTCGAAGGATAAATCTCCAATTTTTATATTTCCATTTCGTACAATATTCTGGTCACGAGACATAATCATATACTTTGTCTTTTCGGGATTTACTTCCAAACCGATCGCTTTACTTGCTTCAAGTAAAATTTCCGCGTTTTCCCTAATCTTTTGTGGATTTTCTCCTAACATATTCACGTCATCCGCATAGACAAGAAGCTGATGTAACCCGTTCAATTCCAAACCCTGCCTGTTATCCTGAACTTTCCTAATGGCATATTCTAAAGCGAAGTTAAAAAGTAAAGGTGATAATATTTGCATAGATTAAAGACTATTGTTAAGCGAGACCCTCCAAAATTTGAAATAAATTCGCCATCATAATGGTTGATATAGGCTAAATGTTTTGAATTCTCAGTTTTATACTACTAATATGCTCCTTCATTTTTTCACAGTGTCATGCATCAAGAAGAAGGATTGCACTTTGGGCTATTGCTATGCAAGTTCCGGTTGTCCAAGTGACTTATGCTTCTGTATGGCTTTCCGATAATTTGTTCATGTACAGAATGTAATACTTTAATTGTACCATTAACCTGTACTAAAATAATCCTACTAAATATTGTATTATGTTTATTATTTAATTGCCTTAGCAATCTGGCTCCGTCAGTACGTCTGTAACTTAAATTTACACAACATACCCTTCACATTCCACATAGGCCTACTTACTTACTTACGTGTGGCTTTTAAGGGTACATACACGTTGGAGCGACGATAAACGATAAAAGAAGCAGCGATGCTATATCTGAGAGAATTGAAGCATGCATTGTCATTGAGGGGTGCATATTGGAGTAACGATAAAAGCGAAGATACACGATAAAAGAAGCAGCGATGCTATATCTGAGTGAATTGAAGCATGCATTGTCATTGAGGTGTGCATATTGGAGTAACGATAAAAGCGAAGATACACGATAAAAGAAGCAGCGATGCTATATCAGAGAGAATTGAAGCATGCATTGTCATTGAGGTGTGCATATTGGAGTAACGATAAAAGCGAAGATACACGATAAAAGAAGCAGCGATGCTATATCAGAGAGAATTGAAGCATGGATTGTCATTGAGGTGTGCATATTGGAGTAACGATAAAAGCGAAGTTACACGATAAAAGAAGCAGCGATGCTATATCAGAGAGAATTGAAGCATGCATTGTCATTGAGGTGTGCATATTGGAGTAACGATAAAAGCGAAGATACACGATAAAAGAAGCAGCGATGCTATATCAGAGAGAATTGAAGCATGCATTGTCATTGAGGTGTGCATATTGGAGTAACGATAAAACCGGAGATACACGATAAAAGAAGCAGCGATGCTATATCAGAGAGAATTGAAGCAAGCATTGTCATTGAGGTGTGCATATTGGAGTAACGATAAAAGCGACGAAAAAGAAAAGTTCCATTTTCTTCGCTCTTGACGTTCATATGATCTCTGATTAAGATAATATTAATCTGTATAATTACCGGTGGTTATCAATATATCCGAATGTTAATCGATTTATTATTATTTTGGCATATTAAATTAATTATTGTAGATACTGGCAAATTGATCAGTTGTGTATTTATTCGTCATATGTTATGTGATCACAAGAACCAATCACAACACAACGAATTTATACTATCTTTGGGATGAGATACGGGTTTAATTTTTATACGTAAATAAGTTATATTAACCTTGAACCTAGCAGCTGATATTTCCTATTTATCTTCTTTCATTAAGTGGATGCATAGAATATCTTCTACTGATAAATCAAAATGTTCGCTTCCCGCGTTCTCGTTGTTCCGATATGAACACTTGATTCTTTGATAATACCAAAGCATCGCTAGATCGTTTCTTTCATCGTTTATCGTTGCTCCAACGTGCACGTACCCTAAGGAGCTCATTGACTTTTTTTTTTGGGGGGGGGGGTTAGATAAAGAGCTTGATATATGAAGAGAAAATTGAGAATGTGGATAGAACATTTTGTAGCATTCCCGGGGTGAATATAGCACAGGCTTCAATGATACGGTTCTTTAAATATTCCACATTTTCAATTTTCTCTTCATCCTACCAAGCTCTTTATGTAACCTCAAAAGAAAAAATAAACAGGTAAATGAAGATAAATATCATAAATCCTTCAATAACTGTCTATTTTTAACCTAATCAGTAGTACAAGAAATTACATTAGGTTATACAAATAAAACATATGTTGTTTTATAATGCCAGGCGTTTGACAATAAAGTCGTTTGACCTCTTGCACTCCAATATTTTTCAAAGATATTATCATGGCCAGCCACTGAAGCACAGATTTTGAGGTGTTCCGAATCCATTTTTTGGTTTGAGTTGCACAATGGGCAGTTAGGGGACTGATATATTCCAATTCTATGCAGGTGTTTGGCCAAACAATTATGGCCTGTTGCCAATCTAAATGCAGCTATAGACGGCTTTCGTGGTAAATTGGGAATTAACTGTGGATTATGATGCAGAGAGTTCCATTTTTTCCCTTCAGATTGTGTTATCAAATTTTGTTTGTTGAAGTCTAAGTATGTAGATTTAATAAATCTTTTCACAGAGTAATACGTAGATTTAGTAACAGGTCTGTAAGTAGCAGTGCTGCCCTTCTTTGCTAAAGCATCCGCATTCTCGTTTCCCAGGATTCCACAATGGGATGGTATCCATTGGAATACAATTCTTTTATGGAGTGATATTAATTGAGAGAGCATTTTAGTTATTTCTGCTGTTTGAGATGAAGGCGAGATGGTTGCAGTAATTCAACCTCTATAAAGTGTAGATATTAAATTACAGAATATATGCCTTGAATAAAAGTCTACTAAACATGTGTGCAGCTTATGAAATACAAAAGGGACGGTTAAAAGAGTAAACACCACGCAACCGGCCATGTAACATCGACTCTTTCCACGGCTTCAAAAATCTCACTCACACACGCTGCCGTTCTATGGGTCGTGATGACTGTTGCAACTTTTTACTGTTTTAACCGTTCACCGTCTTCTATGTCCTTACGTGTGACAAGTGTAGTAATATGCCTGGATGAAAAGCCATATTCACGCTTCAGATGGTCGATAAAGGAAATGGAAGCTTTGAAACTGTCCAAGCCAACCACTAAAGTAAATATTCAACTTTTCTATTTTATGTTTCCTAAGAGTAAAAGGAATAAAGATGTATGGTAAGTTTCTTATATGTGTGATAATAATACGTTACATTCTACAGTCGAGCCGTTCTTATTTCCGGCAGCAAATCACACGACAGCTTCTGGTCAGCTGACACGCTGCTTCACTGGCAGTGTTTGTCGTCAAGGTTATGCAGACGACATACCGCTTCCCGCTCACGGTGGATGTTACTGTGTTGTCAAATCTACCCTTGTACTCTTAACGAAGTTTTAGCACATGTGTAGTCGTAAACATCGAACGAAAAATTATTTCCTACGATAAATAATTAGTAATATATGAATATATAATATTATATATTATTGTTATTGTTGATCCTAATATCCCAGGACACAGAAGACTTAACATATTGTGCTATAATTGGTTTTTACGACCATTTGAAGTAACGATTTTCGTAAATACAGAAACAATATTACAAATTACTAAAATGGGAGAAAGCTGTATAATATAATAAATAAACATTTTTTATGTGAATGAATAACTAAAACCACACATCCTGTAAATTAAGTAAAATATGTTAGTATTAAAAATTTTGTCATGGTAAGTCATTGCTACATGAAAAAATTACACGAAGAACCTTGCCTAAAGGTATTGTTCAATTAAGAGGTACTACGCCTAGATCGCTACAATCATTGTTAGTACCTGCCGCAGCCATAGTTCTCATTTTACTTTGCCGGATTGTCCGTACTTCTCTGTCGTTATTTGAGAAACCGCGAACTTGTTCACATCACACGCATCAGCCGTTCATTGCACCACTTGCATTAAAGGCAATAAACTACTCTTATTTTACGTTCACTTTCGAAATAATCTCTAACGCTAAGAATCATTTCTCTGCTTTGCGAATTGATGGTCTTCCGACTCCTCCGCGGCATTGTGATGCCGAAAACTCAGCGATAACACAGCACTAACAACAATACCGACTGATTGTTCGAAACCAGCTATTAGAACTGCGTTCGTTCACTGTTGGCTTGACAGAGATTTAGCAACACCGCAATTGCCTACCTTCTTCGCGCCAAAAGTCGAGAAGGCGTGGCCACGCCGGAAATAAGAACGGCTCGATTGTAGTTCTTTCCCCGCCCACCTTCCTACATACTGCAACAATAATGAGAATTAACAATTCCCTGTCCTGACTATATTACATAGAAAACTGTACACAAAAAAAACTACATGGATTGTAAATAAAGTAGTGACAACGCTGTCGGGAATGGGTCATGAGCATTCGCAGGGGATACGAAACAACTGGTAATCGTAGTTGGAGATACTGTCGATGTGTTGAATGATAAAAACGGTTGCCATGACAACAGATGTTATTGTGCATGGTTAAATGTAGATCACTATTTTTAACTGCTCTAAAGCTTGTTTACTAAACTTGAGCAGCGATCGTGGATAAAATTCGAGGTAGCCCGTGGTAGAAATTCACGTCAATGTCTTCAAGGGTTACCAAGCTTGTGGCAACGATGCACTACCGTATCGGACGGTTGCAAGATGGGTCTCTGCATTTCGTATGGGTCGGAATGAGACGGCATATGTGGCTCGCACAGGTGGCCCATCCATTTGTGAAAAACAAGTGCGTAAAACCGGGAGTCCAGGTTCGATCCTCGGCGTCGGAACGAATTTTTCTTCGTTAATAATAAACGGTAACCATCACAAATAATTAATCTTTACACAGCTTAAAGACTATTGTTCAGAGAGTTCCTCCAAATATTGAAAAAAATTCACCGTCATACTGGCTGACATAAATGTTTTGAATTATCAGTTTTATACTATTAAATAAGACACTTCTTTTTTTTTTCACAGTGCCATGCACAGAGGTGGAGGATTGCAAGGGGGGGAGGCTTTGCATGAAAGGTTTTCTTTAATGTGAAAGTGACTCATGCTTCTGTGAAAGTTTAGGATAACCTGTTCACGTACAGAATGTAATACTGGAACTGTACTATTGACATGTACTAAAATAAATAATGGCACTAAATGTTGTATTGTTTTTTATTATTTAAATTCCGTAGCGATCTGGCTCCGTCTGTAGGTCTGTATCTGAAATTTACACATATACCCTTCAAATTCTATACAGCAATTGTATTTAGAATTCTATTTATTTTCTTTACGGAAGTACCGATACCTTCACATTGATACATTGAACACTGTATAATGTGGTCACTCTCGGGGATTTAGTGTAACCCTTGCAGGAAGTTTGGGCGAGGTTCGATAATCTTTTATTAAAATCAACAGTAGGCTGTGTTTGGACCAATAATGTTACCCGTTTCGATAAGAATATACTGCACATTTAAGCATGACTCAATGAAATTCGATTACAAATATTAAAGAATATCAAACTTAAGTTGTTATAACGAAGTCGTTTTCAAGTCAGATTATTACAAAATAAATTGAGGAGTTGAATCGAAAACGGGCGTAATCCATCTTTTGCTCTTACACCGTTCAATGCATTATTAGATTCTCTAGTGTGTATTTGGTCACCTTGCAAAGTTTCGATTTGATATCTCTTTTCTAGTGGTCTGTGGCGCAGTATGTGTTGAGCTGTTTTCACAGTTTAATCACAGTCACGAAGCTTGAGTTTATGAGGGTACTAGAAACAATAGACTGTGCAGGTCCTATTTCGTATTGACTGTAATGAGGCGATAGTAGCGATCCTAGTGGTTAGCAACTATCTATGGGTGCAAATTTATTACATATTGAGCTTCGTGACTGTATATACTAGACTGTGGTTTAATGTTAGTTATCAGGTGATGGTTGGAAGGTTGTGTTTTCTAATTCCTACGTACATACTTGGGACTTAAGAGAGAACTAAATTTATTATTGTTTTAATGTTATTCGTTTTCTTAAATTCCCAGGGATTTTGTGTCATGATGCATCTTTCGGTTCAAGCAAATGTGAAAGTGAATATGGTGAACGATGTACCGGTAACAAACAAAGCTACGAGAAAACGAAAAATAAATTTTGGATTCTGTTATCATACCAAGGAAGGAAAATATAAAAAATTATATTTCGAAAATCTCAATCTCGATATAAAGTGTTGTTCAATCTTATTAGCTCTTATTAGAGATCAGAAACGGGCACAACTAAAAAAAAAAAAAAAAAAAAAAAAAAAAAAGTACAGATCCTATTTCAACTTTTGCAAGAGGACAGATTATACTTCCAGATTACCACGAACAAATGTTTGTGTTACAGTTTGACTATGTTCAGAATTTAGCACGTCCCAGATTGAGTGTTACCTCTCAGTTTTTTTAGAGACTACTGTGGTTTTACATCTTCAATATCCACTGTAACAATGATGACTCCAGCTTCTTTTACTACTTCCTAGAGCATACCTGCACAAACAGCGCTCAAAGAGCGCGCGCGCTCCTTCGGAGCGGGAGAGCCGTGTTTACCGCTCGCCGAAAAGGAGAGGAAGATAGTCAGAATGACATAGACTTGCTGTAGGTAGAGGAGAGGGAAACGAACACTCAATTATCTAGTGGAGTGCAGTGTGTAGGCCTATTCACAGTAACTGTTTCACGTTGCTTACCTACTGCTACAGTACAGTATGGAGGAATCTAAAAGACGTAACATAACATTTAACGATTTACAGCTCGAACTTATTGATCTTCAATGTGACCTAAGGGCTAAAGATCGTTTGAATAATACTACTAGCCTGGTTGAGTTTTACAAGACTAAACAT
Source organism: Periplaneta americana (assembly GCF_040183065.1). Classification (NCBI taxonomy): domain Eukaryota; kingdom Metazoa; phylum Arthropoda; class Insecta; order Blattodea; family Blattidae; genus Periplaneta; species Periplaneta americana. Next base: position 171,539,673 of record NC_091123.1, read on the forward strand.
TAGCAATAATATCCACGACTACACAGGCTGGCTGTGAAAATGATTGCTATGTTTGGCTCAACATTTATATTTGTGAGCAACTGTTTTCTATAATCAACTTTAATAAAGGCAGACATCGAACATCTGTAACTGATGTTTCATTACGATCAGTAGACTACTGTTCCTTTCAGCTGCCAACAACATAAAACCTCGTTTTGATGTACTGATAAATAAAATATAACAAAATGATATTGTACATTTAAGTAGCTATAGAATTTCTATCATTTCTTTAAAATAAGTATTTCGTTATTAATTAATAATAGTCCAAGATAATTTTGCAAACACTGAACGGGGATTCATTTCATAAACACTCGTAATAGTACTTTCTTTTGTGTACATTTTGTACGAGATCACCCCTTCTTCCAGTCCACCCTTATACAGAGCGCAGCTAATATCTCCATTCCGCTCACGAGCTGTGAGCCGGCTCAAAGAGCGCAAACCTTGTGCAGGCCTGTCCTAGAGACAAAGTCGAAGAAGGATCCTGACACAGTATGACTATGCTCACAATATACGAACTCTACAAATATTGAGGACACAGTTCTCTTTTCAGATTCAGTCAAAATAAGAACCTCACAATGGTACGTTTCTGTTCATGGTTGTCAACGGAGATGAACGTTTAAAGTTACCCTTATTTTTCCAGTTCGTGGTCACTCTTACAACCAGCATGACTAGGACTTCGGTTTGTATAGCATGATAGTCAAGAGCAACGTAAATATTTACACAGCTGCGGAATATGCTCAGATTCTTCTAACTTGTAGGCTGAGTCCAGCTCTATTTAAGGTGATTGAAGGAAATGAGTATATCTTTGACTGGAGCCAAACTTTGACAACTCTTTTCAAGAATAAGAGACCAGCAACGAAAGATCAGGATTTCAAAATTCAGCCATATACAAAACTGGAAAATTCTTCTATTGGCATCGTGTCTGCTTCAGAGAGTTTTCTCGGTTGTTACTCTACATATTCTTTTAGCAAGAGGACGCAGCATTTAGGCCTATATTACACTATCAAATTTCTGTATCACAGAATATGACAAAAGTTTTGATCAAATGTATATGATCAAATATCAAATTTTGAGTATATTACACTATGTCAAAGCTTTTATCATATCTTTCATCACAGTTCTAATAATCCACGACAATTCTATTTGTGTTGCAACTGTAATGGTGCATCTACACGGTTCAACTTTTCCTTCAACTTTAAGCATTCAAGCAACGCATGCAATATTGATATTTAATATTAATTTATATATATTTTAACTTTTTATACTAGACAACAATGTAATTTTATTATCTCAACAATAACTCTTCACTTTCTACAATTTAATTTCACTCCCGTCAACAATGGGATTTGCTCTCCACACAATAACACAGTATTCGTTAGTGCACTCCACTGACGACAATGACAATTTACTTGGACTATTACGAACAACAATGAACTGTTAATCTTAACTAATATTCACAAAGTACTATTTACAACACAGAACTGTCACTTCTCAGTTCACAGCTCGTTTGTCTTGGCTAGTTCTTCTAGCTCAGTCACTCGCGTTCACAGAATCTCGAACCCCAGACCTTCAGAGACGATCCGCTGAACTTCGAACTCAGGTCCCCCAACTGCGGTCCACTGCACTCGAACTCCGGGCTTCAGGCTCCACAGTTACGGACACAACTCAAGTCGCGCTCTGGTCTCGAAGCTGGCTTCACTGCTACACAAGACTAACTCGCTTACTGTCCAAATCAAATCTGCTCTCCTCTCGGAGGCTGGCTTCCTTTTTATTTGCTAGGCAACGCTTCGCGGGCCTTCCCGACGTTTCCGTTACTGGACAATTCGAGAATAATGTCACGCTGCTATTCTCCCCCTTCACCTCGCGCTGCCGTTGGCTTTCTTCCCCTCTCGTCGCGCCCCTCTAGTTTGCGTGGCTGCAGCTCCCTTCTCCACGTCACCCGAGCCTTCCACGCGCACCCTGCCCTCTGTGGGACGCGTGATCGAGTCTCGACGGGCTGTCACAATATATATGAATTAATATTAAATTTAGATATATATATATATATATATATATATATATATATATATATATATATATACATACACACACACACGTAGTGAAGATGACTTTCGAAACGTCGCACCATGTAGACGCAAAATCTTCTTGCATCTTAATTGGACGTGCATTTTAAACTTGATTCTTTCAATATTCTTCCCAGATTGCATGCGAATGCACATGAAAAATTGAACCATGTAGATGCAGCTTTAGTGCAGTAATGGTTATTGCATTCATACTAAAGAAAAAATCAAGAAAAAACCGTATTTAGGTTAGAGATTGGGCAGGGAGAAAATATACAAAAGGAATTCATCAAACTCTATAGAGAGAACTTCAGTGTGACGATGTGAAATCCGAAGTATTTAAGAATGGATGACGAAACATTTAATGTGATTCATAATGTTATATTAAATGTTCTGTGGTTTTCACAGACCATGTGTATTTAATGTCCGCCATTTTCTTTCTTCTTAGTCACAGATTTTATCGAAGGTATGATGATGACCATAAGTTTTATCACAGAACTGTGTCACAGCTAGAAGTGATCAAAGATGCTATATTACACTGTAAAAGCTTTTATCATATATATTTTATCTAACTTCTGTGACAAAGAAATTTGATAGTGTAATATAGGCCTTAAGGGTTTAAATACAGGTTACAGCAGTAAAAGTTTGGAAAATATTCAACATTTTTTCCTCCATTACTGTATCGTGTACAATAATTAAAACTGGTATGTTTGAAACACTGTCCTTCTGCTATATGAATAAAATATTTTTACGATTTAAAAAAATTATTTACATTTTTTTTTTTTTCGAAATTCAGTTCACTGTGCAGTGATGAAGCGTTTCCCACATAACTAAAAAACTATCCAACATTCTGTGATGAAATTTTTTGTGTGTATTTATATAATGACATATCTACAATATGATGCAAGATCACTCCTCTACCTTTGATAGATTCTCTAATAAAAAAAAGTTCATTTAAAAATGGTTAAATATCAGTATTTACTTCTAACACAAAATTTAAAAAAAAAATATTTATTAAGGAATCTAGTTGAAAGAGCATGATATTGTAAATATGAGTTTCAGCAATAAAATAAAAGAGAAAGAACACGAAAAATTTAACAATCTTATGAGTTATGAGAGAAACGATTCATCATTGCACACTGAACTCCCACCATTTTTACTTCTGAAAAAAAATATATAAGTAATTTTTTTTAATCGTAAAATATTTTTTTCATATAGGAGAAGAACAGTGTTTTACACATACCAATTTTTATTACTGTACACGATACAGTAATGGAGAAAAAAAATGTTGAATATTTCCAAACATTTTACTACTGTAAGCTATACCTAACCCCTTAACAGATTTAGATGTTCCAGCAGTCCAACCAAACCCTGTGAAATCGAGGAAGGAAAATGACGTAAGATGTCTATACATATTCCTGTCAGAAGAACAGAAGACTAAGGTTACTTTGAACTAGTCTTTGCTAAGTTTCATCAATTTACTTGACTTTTGTTGTATATAGCACATTTTTTCTTAAAGAATTTCCTCATGTTTTTTTTTTACACAATAACTTTACTATTTCAAGTGTAATCTTTAATATTGTTCTGAAAATATGGCTGTGTTTACAAAAAGGAATGCATTTTACTTGTAATTATTTCTCACGAATTTTAAAATATGATAAAACACAATGTTGTCTTTAAAACAGTATATTGTGTGTTTATATTCCTTTGTAATCCTCTTTATTTAATCCTCAACAAGAAATCGCAGAAGCAAATTTGTTCTGCCGTTTTCCATGCATAGGGTAATTGAATAAAAGAAAGGCCATTGAATGTAATAAGGGCAATTACAAAGTTATTTTATAACGACTATTTCTTCCTTACTGTATAAACATTTATATCAATTAAAATGTTTTCCATTTAATAAAATATTGAATAATAGCGTGAATCTCTGTTGTTTACTATGACTAAAAATATGTTATTTATGCCGTTACTCAAATAATTGAAAGACCTTTTCCTCAAAACTTCCTTTTCTGGTATATTATTTTAATGTACCGAAGTACATATGATATTTCCATGCAGATATTCTGCGTCATCATACGATGAAAGAGTAATGGAACGGAGAAAAATTCTCTCCGGCACCGGGATTTGAACCCGGGTTTTCAGCTCTACGTGCTGATGCTTTATCCACTAAGCCACACCGGATACCCATCCCGGTGTTGGACAGAATCGTCTCAGTTTAAGTTCCAACTCTTGGGTTCCCTCTAGTGGCCGCCCTCTGCACTACGTCATAGATGTCTATGAACGTAGGACTGAAGTCCACACACATGTGCTGAGGTGCACTCGTTATGAGTGACTAGTTGGCCGGGATCCGACTTCGTGATTTAAGACGGCGCTTATTCCGTCGGATCCCGGCCAACTAGTCACTCATAACGAGTGCACCTCAGCACATGTGTAAACTTCAGTCCTACGTTCATAGACATCTATGACGTAGTGCAGAGGGCGGCCACTAGAGGGAACCCAAGAGTTGGAACTTAAACTGAGACGATTCTGTCCGACACCGGGATGGGTATCCGGTGTGGCTTAGTGGATACAACATCAGCACGTAGAGCTAAAAACCCGGGTTCAAATCCCGGTGCCGGAGAGAATTTTTCTCCGTTCCATTACTCTTTCATCGTTCCATTTCTGGGTTACGCCCGTTTTTGATTCAACTACTCTATTTTAAAATGCATTCAAGAAAATAAGGCTACTTCAATCGTTGGCTTTAGGCAAACTGGAAGTGTATTATCTAATTTTGTGCAATTTTTGTTATTATTGGACACATGAAAACTGTTCTTTCATAAGTCATATTCGAAGGAAAATGAAATGACCTTCGAAATCTATCACACAAGTTAAGACATTTTTAAATGGGGCAAATTTTGATAAAGAAAACCGTGTCATTAACTTTTATGAAAGATAGTTATTCACGCGAAAATAACTAGAACAGCGATAGATAAATATTGACGAACAAAACCAGTTGAAAGACAAGATAAAGAAGAAGAAACATCAGTAATTATTATCCATTTATATATAATTATGACGTCCTACTGATAGAAGCAAGTTAGTAGGTCAAATGAAAGTATTCAAATCAGGTGCAATTTCAATGTTGCTAGTATATATAGATCTACACAATTGAATTTTCACTAAATTGTCTTCACACTCTGAACTAACTCCAGTTGAGGTACGTGTTGGGTGACTTCTTTCAGTTTTATTTCTTATAATGTTATTGGCACAAGTTACCGTTTAAATATACAATAGTGTAAAGGTTTTAATATTGTGATACAAGTAATATTGTGATATTTTTCTTTTTTTGAGAATTTATTACAATCTTACTGAGTGAGAGGGAGATCGGTTTTTTGCGTAAATATATTAAGGGAATGTTCGTGCACACGTTGTTGCCCAAAACCGATCCTTCCCTTGCTCAGTAAAATTGCAATACATTCTCAAAAGAACTATCACAATATTACTCGTATGACAGTTTACCAGCCTTTACCCTAGATGAGTAATGCTAAGATAGATAACGAAATCTGAAGGTGTACTGAGACCATAAAGGGATAACTAATGGAAATCATTCGGATGCAGTATTCTTTGGAAACGTTTTTAAATTAGGCCCATAGGGGTTTACAATGAGGAATCTATAAGTCTAATTATAATAATTATTATTGTTGCATCAACAAGTATCAATCCCTACCATGATTAAGGTATTATTAATGCATATCTGGAGATATATATATATATATATATATATATACACACACACACACACACACACACACACACACACACACAGGGACATAATTTTATTTTTACTTAAATTTTTATTGTACCTGAGTTTTTGAATGTACTTCACTCCCACCCGTTCTAGCAATGAAGTTCCAACTGTCCTCCACACAGAACTAAGGCCGCATATAGTAAGCAGTACTGAGTTAGTAGGTATAGTACGTTCCAGAAATATGTTCGCGTTTTCCAGTGACGAAAAAGCTTTCAATATTGAATCATATTTTCGCACAGGTACTGTCCGTTTGCCTACGTCGCATCCCGATTTCCCCCACCTGTTTCTGCTCACCCCTGTGTAAAAGCTGGGCTGTCTTAGCTCTTTTCTGAAAACATTAATTTATGATAGGAATTGGACGTTTACGTAATATTATACAACTGTTTAAAACAACTTAAATAAAAGGGCCTCGGCAATTAACTATCACGTGATTTCCTCCCTTTCTACGATCCTCCCGCATAACCACTTGGACGGACAGTAGATAGCATGTCTGAATAATTTTATCTGTGTGGGTCGGGCAGAAGTGAAGACTGAATTTACTGTACGTAAGGTACTCTTTTATAGAGTAGGTACAGAATTATTTCAACATGAGTTACTAGTACGAAGGACGAAACTGGCAATTAGAATTAGATGCAATAGTCTATACTGCGATAATATGCACAAAAGTACTGAAGCCTGTATCGAAATGAACGGCCACCATTTTCAAAAATGTGTTTAAATATTCATATATCATGGTTATTTTTCAATTTAACTTCTTTCTCTATATTGTACGCTAATGTGCTGTAGATAGTATAATATACACTTCATAATGAACACGTCCGAATGGATAGCTCAGTTCGTGAGTAAAAACACTTATTCTTAATACAGTGCTGTATGTTGATTAAACAAAAACATAATGAAAATTATCGAACTCAAAATCGCGATATTTCCTGGTTTACGTAAATTGATGAACTACTTTTCTTCCCTCCTATACCTAGTAGAGTGATTTGTTTGTGTTTTACGCCAGTATCATCGAACTACAGTCGTGGAAGGGAGTAGCAAACTGTGTGTCCGGTTCTCTAAAAGTATAGCCAGGTTAATATTACAAATGTTAGTAAAAATAAAATGATGTCCATATATATATAACGCAATTTCATCTGCGGAATACGAAATTGATGGTGATGGTGGTGGTTGTAGTACTAATAGTAAAAATAGTACTATAGGCCATTCGTTATATCGTGTAACCAAATGCATGCGTGCGCAATAGCTTACACGTCGTCGCCCGCTAAGCGTATAACGCTATGTTGATGTCAGTAGTGATGTGTGTTCATATTCGTAAAATAAGGAAAGAATCGTAAGGCTCTGTTACACGACATTTGCCGCTCTGTGTTAATCATGTCGTAGTTCCTACGATAGTCAACCAATCGAGCTGTATTTTTTTCAGCTCAATGTCTAAGAAAAGCACAGAAAAGAAATTCGAAATGAAAATCTTTTCTGAGACGTGAGAAAAAAAGCTAACTTCGATATGTTCACAATAAACATTTACACCTTCAAAACTTGGTAAGCGCAAAATTTTTATTTTTCACGTTAGATGGGAAATGAAAGCGAAAAAAATGTTGAGAAAGAATGGGAACTACTTTTAAAACTGATCGCTACTCAAAATCTTTACTCCTTTCCGAGTTATGGCGAGTTAAACAAAGTAGCGTTTTCTATTGGTGGAGTACTCACGACTAACATTTTGTGTGTTATCTCAAAGAAAAATTATTTCCTAAGCCTTCTTGTACTTCGGCCTCAATAATTTATTCATCTTGAACTGTTCTAACAAGGGAAGTGTTTCGGCTCGAACAGGAATTTCTGGTTAAAAATTTGTACATAGGCTTACCTCACAAATGTGATGAAGACCGTAAAAGCATTCATTTGTGTAACTCTCCGTTTGGTTGGTATTGGTCAATACACTTCTTTAAAAATGTACATGAGGATTTTCTATAAAATGCATGAAACAGCATGGAGCAGAGCAATAAGCACAACACGCAGAAGCAACACCTGAACAATCTTCTGAACCACACTCCAGTGCTGAAAAATCAAATGCTACTGAATTATATTTTTGAAGTCCGAGACTTGTTCACGATTCACGTAAGCAGCTGACTGCCAGGAATACTGAAGCATAGGGCGGTATACTGGAGCAGACAACTGGTTATAAAAGAACAACAGAGTGCATTTTCATTATAAACACTCGATTTCCCAAGTTAAGTTCTGGATTTTCAGCAAGAGTCCTTATGTAATGTGTTATCCTCCGAGCATATATTTTGTATTGTCTAAGGAAATAGATATCCGGAGGTCGGAAAAAATTACTTTTTTCAGGTGGAATGATCATACATTCCATGTCTTAGCCCTTGGAAGGATTCATTTATTAAGGTTGTGTCCTTGTGCAAATTCAACGACTCACACAACAGTGTCCATTTTTGATTAGCTGCAATATTTTCAGACAGAACGTTGGAGAAAAATGTTCTTAAATGGGCTTTAGACATTTTACCACTCGCACTAGCTTCTAGGCTAGGCTAGGCTTACGGGTAAGGTGTCCCATCCCCTTAACTTGTGCAGTGCTCTTCCCACCCCTCATCTTGTACAGTGCTCTAACAGACAAACCACACATTACACAAACGAATGCTTTTGGGAGCTTTACAGAGATGTAAAGATGGGCGTGTATACAAATTTTGGATATGAAATTCCTGTTTGAGCCGAGACCCTTTCCTTGTTACTAGAAGAATATCATCCACAGTAGTAAATCTCAAACAATATGTCATATTTTAACACCGAATTGGGCCAATGGGAAACTTTGTTCACAATTCCTATGTCGAAATTACAATAATTTTGAACTCAACAACTTAATATAGATTATTGTTTCATGCAAATTGTTAAAAAAATCAATTACCCTGAGTTAAAACGTATCAATTTCTCACACTTACACAATATCAAGACATTGGTGTAGCGAAGAACTCCAAAACACATTCTGCCTACTATCAAATCGTGTATAATAGATAATTGCATGACAAGCCCTTCTGAATTTCCAGATTATATACGTAATCTCAATTCACTAATAGTCTTTTGTCTGTGTTCTACATTTCAGATTATTCATATTCATACAGAATCAAATCTGACATGGAAATGTGCTTATTAACGATTAAACGATAACCACAGAATGAATACGGGTGCTCCGTATTTATGAATTTGTTTTATTTTTATTTTATTGGGTTATTTTACGACGCTGTATCAACATCTAGGTTATTTAGCGTCTGAATGAAATCAAGGCGATAATGCCGGTGAAATGAGTCCGGAGTCCAGCACCGAAAGTTACCCAGCATTTGCTCGTATTGGGTTGAGGGAAAATCCCGGAAAAAAACAGCAACCAGGTAACTTGGCCCGACCGGGATTCGAACCCGGGCCACCTGGTTTCGCAGCCAGACGCGCTGACCGTTACTCCACTTTATGACTTTATGGACTTTATGAATTGGTCCTGACCATTGTACCTAACGTATATATTTTTTTATTACTATCCAATATTTGTAAAAGTCTTCTGCACAAATCACACGATACGCCCACATCGGTTCTAACCTAACTTTTTATCGCAAATGTAGAACACTTACGTACAGATACAGCACATTGAAAAAAGAATATATGTTTGTCCGCAATACGAATTAATTTTAATTATCTTATTAATTATTGCATTTTTCATTCGGTTATTTAACGACGCTGTATCAACTACCGAGTTATTTCGCGTAGATCGAATTTGTGATAGATGGTATTTGGCAAGATGAGGAATAGGATTCGCTATAAAATACCTGACAATTACTTTAAGCTTTGGAAAAATTCTGATAAAAATCTCAACCAGATAATCAGCCCAAGTGGGAATCAAACCAACGTCCGATCGCAGCTCCAGGACAGCGGGCAAACGCGCTTACACCTGAGCTTCGCCGGTGGCTACAACATTGTGATACATTAAATTGTTATTCCTAGTATTCAACCGTGGAAAGCAAAATAACGTACATTGGTTGGAATTATAATATACTTCCTTACAAAAAGAAATAATTAATTATTTTTTCTGATAAAGTAGCCCTACATCAATCGGTTGATATAATACATTTTCTTACAAAGTGCAGCAAATAAGTAATTATTCTGCGTACGTACGCATACTTCAAATCGGTTGACATTATAATAAGATTTGTTAAAACACCTGAGATTAATTAATTATTCAGTGTACGTAAACATACTTCAATTCGTTGATATTATAATAAAATTTTTAAAACATCAGAAATTAATTAACTATTCTGCGTACGTATACATACTTCAATCGGTTGATATTATAATACAATTTGTCAAAACACCAGAGATTCATTAATTATTCTGCGTACATAATCATACTTCAATCGGTTGATATTATGATGCAATTTGTAAAAACACCAGAGACTAATTAATTATTCTGCGTACGTAAACATATTTCAATCGGTTGATATTATAATACAGTTTGTTAAAACACCAGAGATTAATTACTTTTCTGCGTGCGTAAACATACTTCAATCGGTTGATATTATAATACAATTTGTTAAAATACCAGAGATTAATTAATTATTCTGCGCACGTAAACATACTTCAATCGGTTGATATGCTAATACAATTTTTTGAAACACCAGAGATTCATTAATTATTCTGCGTACGTAACCATATTTCAATCGGTTGATATTATAATACAGTTTGTTAAAACACCAGAGATTAATTAATTATTCTGCGTGCGTAAACATACTTCAATCGGTTGATATTATAATGCAATTTGTTAAAACACCAGAGACTAATTAATTATTCTGCGTACGTAAACATATTTCAATCGGTTGATATTATAATGCAGTTTGTTAAAACACCAGAGATTAATTAATTTTCTGCGTACGTAAACATACTTCAATCGGTTGATATTATAATGGAATTTCCTAAACACCAGAGATTAATTAATTATTCTGCGTACGTAACCATATTTCAATCGGTTGATATTATAATACAGTTTGTTAAAACACCAGAGATTAATTAATTATTCTGCGTGCGTAAACATACTTCAATCGGTTGATATTATAATGCAATTTGTTAAAACACCAGAGATTAATTAATTATTCTGCGTACGTAAACATACTTCAATCGGTTGATATCATAATACAATTTGTTAAAACACCAGAGATTAATTAACGTCAACATACGTCAATTAGTTGATATTATAAAATTTCTTACAACACCAGAGATTAATTAATTATTCTGCGTGCGTAAACATACTTCAATCGGTTGATATTATAATGCACTTCGTTAAAACACCAGAGATTAATTAATTATTCTGCGTACGTAAACATACTTCAATCGGTTGATATTATAATGTAATTTGTTAAAACACCAGATATTAATTAATTATTCTGCGCACGTAAACATACTTCAATCGGTTGATATTATAATGTAATTTGTTAAAACACCAGATATTAATTAATTATTCTGCGTACGTAAACATACTTCAATCGGTTGATATTATAATGTAATTTGTTAAAACACCAGATATTAATTAATTATTCTGCGCACGTAACCATATTTCAATCGGTTGATATTATAATAGAGTTTGTTAAAACACCAGAGATTAATTAATTATTCTGCGTGCGTAAACATACTTCAATCGGTTGATATTATAATGAAATTTGTTAAAACACCAGAGATTAATTAATTATTCTGCGTAGGGCAACATACGTCAATTCGTTGATATTATACAATTTCTTACAACACCAGAGATTAATTCATTATTCTGCGTGCGTAAACATACTTCTATCGGCTAATATTATAATGCAATTTGTTAAAACACCAGAGATCAATTAATTATTCTCCGTACGTATACATACTTCAATCGGTTGATATTATAATACATTTTGTTAAAACACCAGAGATTAATTAATTATTCTGCGTACGTACACATACTTCAATTGGATGATATCATAATAAAATTTGTTGAAACACCAGAGATTAATTAATTATTCTGCATACGTAAACATATTTCAATCGGTTGATATTATAATACAGTTTGTTAAAACACCAGAGATTAATTAATTATTCTGCGTACGTAAACATACTTCAACCGGTTGATATCATAATACATTTTGTTAAAACACCAGAGATTAATTAATTAATCTGCGTACGTAAACATACTTCAATCGGTTGATATTATTATACAACTTGTTAAAACACTAGAGATTAATTAATTATTCTGCGTACGTAAACATACTTCAATCGGTTGATATTATAATACAATTTGTTAAAATATCAGAGATTAATTAATTATTCTGCGTACGTAAACATACTTCAATCGGTTGATATTATAACACAATTTGTTAAAATACCAGAGATTAATTAATTATTCTGCGCACATAAACATACTTCAGTCGGTTGATATTATAATACAATTTGTTAAAAAACCAGAGATTAATTCATTATTATCCGTATGTAAACATGCTGCAAACGGTTGCTATTATAATGCAATTTTTTAAAACACTAGATATTAATTAATTATTCTGCGTACCTAAACATACTTCAACCGGTTGATATTATAATACAACTTGTTAAAACACTAGAGATTAATTAATTATTCTGCGTACGTAAACATACTTCAATCGGTTGATATTATAATACAATTTGTTAAAATATCAGAGATTAATTAATTATTCTCCGTACGTAAACATACTTCAATCGGTTGATATTATAACACAATTTGTTAAAATACCAGAGATTAATTAATTATTCTGCGCACGTAAACATACTTCAATCGGTTGATATGCTAATACAATTTTTTGAAACACCAGAGATTAATTAATTAAAGTGCGTACGTAAGCATACATCAATCAGTGGATATTATAATGCAATTTGTTAAAACACTAGGGATTAATTGATTATTTTGCGTACGTAAACATACTTTAACCGGTTGATATCATAATACAGTTTGTTAAAACATCAGAGATTAATTAATTATTCTGCGTACCTAAACATACTTCAATTGGTTGATATTATAACACAATATGTTCAAACACCAGAGATTAATTAATTATTCTGCGTACCTAAACATACTTCAATTGGTTGATATTACAATACAATTTGTTCAAACACCAGAGATTAATTAATTATTATCCGTACCTAAACATATTTCAGTTGGTTGATATTATAATGCAATTTGTTATATCACCAGAGATTAATTAATTATTCTGCGTACGTAAACATACTTCAATTGGTTGATATTATAATGCAACTTGATAAAAAACCACAGATTAATTAATTATTCAGCGTACCTAAACATACTTCAATTGGTTGATATTATAATAAAGTTTGTTAAAACACCAGGGATTAATTAATTATTCTGCATACATAAACATACTTCAATCCACTGATTTTATAATACAATTTGTTAAAACACCAGAGATTAATTAATTATTCTGCGTACGTAAACATACTTCAATCGGTTGATATTATAATACAGTTTGTTAAAACACCAGAGATTAATTAATTATTCTGCGTACGTAAACATACTTCAATCGGTTGATATTATAATAAAGTTTGTTAAAACACCATAGATTAATTAATTATTCTGCGTGCGTAAACATACTTCAATCGGTTGATATTATAATGCAATTTGTTATAACACCAGGGATTAATTAATTATTCTGCATACATAAACATACTTCAATCCACTGATTTTATAATACAATTTGTTAAAACACCAGAGATTAATTAATTATTCTGCGTACGTAAACATACTTCAATCAGATGATATTACAATACAATATGTTAAAACACCAGAGATTAATTAATCATACTGCGTACGTAAGCATATTTCAATCAGTGGATATTATAATGCAATTTGTTAAAACACTAGAGATTAATTAATTATTCTGCGTACGTAAATATACTTCAGTCGGTTGATATTATAATACAATTTGTTAAAAAACCAGAGATTAATTCATTATTATCCGTATGTAAACATGCTGCAAACGGTTGCTATTATAATGCAATTTTTTAAAATACTAGAGATTAATTAATTATTCTGCGTACCTAAACATACTTCAATTGGTTGATATTATAATGCAATTTATTAAAACACGAAAGATTAATTAATTATTCCGCGTACGTAAACATACTTTAATCGCTTTATATTATAATACAGTTTGTTAAAATACCAGAGATTAATTAATTAATCTGCGTACGTACACTAACCAAACCGTCTGGGCTTTGCCTTTGTGCTTTAAACAAATACCCTCCCATTAAGCCTACATTCCGCAAAAACCAATGCACTATATTCTGCATGTAAATATGTGGGTAATGGCAATACAGAAAAGATAAAAACGATCACATTTTTGTGATATTATAGACTGGTAAGAATGCTGTTGTTTAGCTTTTTATTTATATAATCATTCACACTATTAATTGCAGGTACGCAGAACTGTGCAAGAGTCCGCTATAAAATGCCAGCCTCTCATCATTTTTTCTTCTTTGTGTTTCTGCTCGTAATAATGGTAAATTTTTAAATAATATATTTAATTTAAATAAAATTATACTTTTGTAATTTTTTTCAGTTTTGAAATATCACAACTAAATTAAGCAAATGAGTATGAAGAGAAATAAAAGGTTAATATAGACCTATTCAGCTTGTTCAATCTTTGTTTGATTACAATGAATAATTTTCTAACTACCATCTTCTCTGCAAGTATCATTAAAAATAAAAATGTACTAGCAAAAGGTAAGAGCGATAAATAAATAAACACAAAGTAGGTCAATATATCAACAGTGACATCCTCAACTTGGTAAATCCCGTGTTCTCGAATATCATTACATATTAACTTTTGTTGAATCCACATGCAATGTTTTAATTAAATATGTCACCTTTTCATGAATTGTTTCAGGTGCTTGCCACCCAGAGCTACGATCAATGTAAGTTATTATTTGCATGGAAGTCATATTTAAGACGACCAATCATGAAATACATAATGAAGTTTCTGTTTGCACAATATGTAGCAACAAGTAGATATTAATAATTATACACTTTTACACTATCGTGATTTTTGTTATCCTTGCAACTATCGTTAATAGACCTTGTAAGTTAGATAGAATTCACAGACTAGTTACTAGAGAAACAGATTGTTCAAACTCATATCAGCTCTGCTATTTATTATTGAGTTATATCCAATAAAACTCTTCATAACTTTTAATATTTATGTCCACAGATATTTCATAATCATAGCTTTCAATCATATTACATTACTATGATGTATCGCATGTATTATAACACCAACTTTCAAAAATCTTTGCATGAAAACAATACTCGCTTAAATGTAATTAGTTACATTGACAATGCAATAGCACATTATGCAACGAGCCTATAATGGTAGTAATTAAGATGCAAGTATGTTTGTTTATGAAACGAGCGCAAGCGAGTTTCATAATTTTCATACGAGCGTCTTAATTACCATTATAGGCAAGTTTCATACGACTTTTTATGCTCGACCATATTTCTAACTTGAAATTATTCAAAAGTAGCTCATGTTATGGTTATGTAAGTGAGTAGCGAACTGGCCTGAATTGTGAGATGTGCGCAGACGCGAAAGTATTGATTTTTTCCGAGGCCGAATGTCATTGACCTTGATATAACATAGAGAATAAGATGAAAATTAGTCTTGATATAACCTGGAAATTGATTTAGAATTGAAAAACTAGATGACAAATTGAATTTATTTGAATATTATTTACAATTAACGCTAAATTATTATAGTAACAGAACATAACCTTCTGCGACAGTATTAGATTTCCAGCCTCCTTGACTTTTCGCTAATTGTCTTTCGATTGCATATCTGAGAATAATCGATACTTGCGGTTTTATAATGGTACAAAGGTGATTTGTCATTGCTGAACACCTGAACTTTAATGAATAGGTGTACTTTAATGAGATGCATTAAAGGACTACTACCAGGTGTATAATTACTACATTTCGGCATGGTCGAGCGTAAAAAATATTATGCAATACACATGAGTTCAGTGAGTAAAAAAAACCTGGGAAATAAAAAAAAAGACTATTTCGTCTCGTCTTTTCTAACTTTTTCTCGATTCTGTTATAATGTATTTACCTCTTTTGTATCGCAGCATAATTTCGTACTGTGATTCAGGGTTGGAAGAATGATTTCGGTACTTCTGCATTAGTAATAATTTGTAATAGCAAACAGTGTTTAGATAACGTAGGCCTAAGTTCGATGCAAGTAAACTTCTATCACTATATTGTCATATACTAAGACTGAATTTGTCAGTTTTCAATATTAACGGCTTTTTCATCAACTGCAGAGAATGCATAGGCCTATAGACCGGAATAATAATAATAATAATAATAATAATAATAATAATAATAATAATAATATTTAGTGATTATTGATTATAGTTACTAAGAATAAAAATAAATTATATAGCTATTATATAAAACGCTGTTATTTTCTTATTAACCTATACAGTCTCTAATTAGTTACAAATGTCAGGGAACGTTTGTAAAAAAAAATGAAAAAAAAAATCTATATACAGGGTGTTTCCGAGGTAGTGTTACAAACTTTCAGGGATGATGGCGAAGAGCACATGTATCAATTTGAGAGAGGAACCCTGGTCCGGAAATGACTGAGTAAAAAGTTATAAGCAAAAATAGTTGTGTGGAAATGGAATTGTAATTTGGCACCACGTGTCCTCCTTCCCTTAACCGTTGGAACAATCGTGGAAAAATGGTATGGGCCGGATGTCTCCTACGTGGGTACTTGCCCCGATACAATCTGTAAGCTTGTCTACTGTTCCTATCGGCTCATCCGTATTCGAAAATCAGTCTGCTTATTCCGCTCTTGTGTACTCCTCCATTTCACTAGAACTGATCGACTGGACACTGCAACTTTTTACACATACAATGTTGTCTACAGACGTGCATATCAGGACCGACCATGTCCGTTACACATTACGCTATCTGCATTGATTTTGTATAGTTTCCTGTCCCCATCCCTCAGACAGCGCACTGAATGGACTACTGTAAGTAGACAACGTAAACAACGTCAGATGAATACAGTATGTGTAAGATGTACAGATAAATACACATAAATAAGGTGTACAGAGGAATAACATTATTTCATTTCCACAGAATTATTTTTGCTCGTAATTTTCATTTCCGGATCAGGTTCCTTATAACAAATTGATACATGTGCCCTTCGCCATCATCCCTGAAAGTTTGTAACACCACCTCGGAAACATCCTGTGTGCATATATATATATATATATATATATATATATATATACATATATATATATATATAGAGAGAGAGAGAGAGAGAGAGAGAGAGACCGAGAGAGTGACCGGATTCACATAGATATAAAAGAGGACACAAAGCTTCGAAAAGGAGAACATGTTCGAATAAAAGAGGACAAAATATTATGTACTTACATTTATCTATGTATCTTTTTACTTGGTTATTTAACGACGCTGTATTAACAACTAGGTTATTTAGCGTCACCAGGATTGGTGATAGCGAGATGAGGCCGAGGATTTTCCATAGAATACGTAATATTTGCCTTACGGTTGGAAAAACCTCGGAAAAATCCCAACCAGGTAACCAACCGAAGCGGGAATCGAATCCGCGCCCGAGCGCAGTTCCGAATCGGAGCCTTAGTCGACTGAGCTACACCGGTGGCTACTTAGATTTAGGCTTATGCCTATATTATACTTTAAATTACGTCAATATCTATTTTATTAGAAAATATTTACAAACCATATATCATACTTAAAAGTATGATAATATCTATTTTATGACAAAACAATTATAGGCTAATAACATTTAATAACAATGATTTTACAGTTAGCTACATATGAAAGTCAAGGGAACTATATTATTATAGTCGATGCTGCTGCCATCTACAGGCAAATTACTTGAAAAAGGCGTCAAATTAGATAGCTTCAAAATATCAGGCTTACAAGTTAAGAAAAGGAGGACAATTCTTCAATTTTTTTTTTTTAAATCCGTCCGGACCTCGGACAAAATCCTGAAAAGGAGGACATGTCCGGACAATAGATGATATCTATATATATATATATATATATATATATATATATATATATATATATATATGCCTATCATTACAGTTTCGTATACTTACTTGCTTACTGGCTTTTAAGGAACCCGGATGTTCATTGCCGCCCTCACATAAGCCTGCCATTGGTCCCTATCCTGAGCAAGATTAATCCATTCTCTATCATCATATCCCACCTCCCTTAAATCCATTTTAATATTATCCTCCCATCTACGTCTCGGCTTCCCTAAAGGTCTTTTTCCCTCCGGCCTCCCAACTAACACTCTATATGCATTTCTGGATTCGCCCATACGTGCTACATGTCCTGCCCATCTCAAACGTCTGGCTTTAATGTTATGTCAGGTGAAGAATACAATGCGTGCAGTTCTGCGTTGTGTAACTTTCTCCATTCTCCTGTAACTTCATCCCGCTTAGCCCCAAATATTTTCCTAAGCACCTTATTCTCAAACACCCTTAACCTAGGTTCCTCTCTCAAAGTGAAAGTCCAAGTTTCACAGCCATACAAAACAACCGGTAATATAACTTTTTTATAAATTCTAACTTTCAGATTTTTTGACAGCAGACTGGATGATAAAATCTTCTCAACCGAATAATAACAGGCATTTCCCTTATTTATTCTGTGTTTAATTTCCTCCCGAGTATCATTTATATTTGTTACTGTTGCTCCCAGGTATTTGAACTTATCCACCTCTTCAAACGATAAATTTCCAATTTTTATATTTCCATTTCGTACAATATTCTCATCACGAGACATAATCATATACTTTGTCTTTTCGGAATTTACTTCAAAACCTATCTCTTTACTTGCTTCCAGTAAAATTCCCGTGTTTTCCCTAATTGTTTGTGGATTTTCTCCTAACATATTCACGTCATCCGAATAGACAAGCAGCTGATGTAACCCGTTCAATTCCAAACTCTCTCTGTTATCCTGGACTTTCCTAATGGCATACTCTAGAGCAAAGTTAAAAAGTAAAGGTGATAGTGCAATTTCTTGCTTCAGCGCACAGTGAATTGGAAACGCATCTGACAGAAACTGACCTATACGAACTCTGCTGTACGTTTCACTGAGACACATTTTAATTAATCGAACTAGTTTCTTGGGAATACCAAATTCAATAATAAGATCATATAAAACTTCTCTCTTAACCGAGTCATATGCCTTTTTGAAATCTATGAATAACTGATGCACTGTACCCTTATACTCCCATTTTTTCTCCATTATCTGTCGAATACAGTTTCGTATACTAACAAAAACTATGATTCAACCCAAATGGTACATAACACCTCATTTCTTGTAAAGGGATGGGTGTATTTTATCTTGTGTTTTGAAAGAGAGGATGAGCCTTGTAAGTTGATGTTTGTGAATGAAAATATGTAATTTTTTATACAATTACATAAATTGTAATACATTTAAATCCCGGAAAAAAAAAACAAATTCAGTTTGATAATCCACAGGTTTTTCTAAGCAAATCGTAGTAGGTTTGTGAAGTACAAAAAATAGAGTGAGATTATTTCGAAATGCGTCCCCAACCAACTATGCCGTACTTAATTACAGGAGTTGGCTTATACCATTCGAGGATTTATCGCTCGCGACAATTTTACCCATCATACATGTGCGCTACCTACCGGATTATGCTATGAACTATTTGGCGCTAGAGCGAAAACGTCCGATGCAGACCTCTGATCGGGAGTTTACTGTAATAACAATGGGAATTAACAATTCCCTGTTCTGAATATATTACATAGAAAACTGAACACAGTAACAATATGCATGTGTTGTAAATAAAGCAGTGGCAACACTGCAGTGAATGAGTCATGCGCATTCGCATGCGCTACGGGACACCTGGTGGTCGTAGTTGAAGATATAATCGATGTACTGAATAATAAAACCGGTTGCTATGGCAACAAATGTTATTGTGCGTGGTTAAGTGTAGTGCAGTATTTTAACTGCTGTAAAGTAGAGTTGGGTCGATTCGTGAACGAATCGTTCATTCGAACGACTAATAATAAAGAATCGTAAGAATCGATTCGTAGTATCAACGAATCGTCGTTCAAAAGAATCGTAACGAATCGTCGTGCAAAAGAATAGGAATGATATGATAGGTTCGTTCCAACAAGCGGTTCATGGATCAGTTCATGTATGGTTCCTGTACCATCTTATGCGCATGCGCTAGTTGAGCATCCGCTATGGGATTGAAACTGGACTGGACGCTGTTGGAACGCTTTCGCGGATCGTTATGTACTAAATCCAGAGATGCTATAACTGTGATCATCTTTGCTAAGAACGGGATGCTTACTTATTATCGTTTCGCAGCTAATTCTAATTGCAGAAAATAGAATTTCGATCATTTTCTATAAAAAGATGACAAAAAATATGGAAGGCAAGAATTCCGATAATTCAACGTCGTGTACTGGGGGACTCTCACCTAAAAATAGTTCTTTTTTAATTATTAATGTATGTACGTTATTTATTATATTTTTAATCAAAGCTGCATGTTGAAATTGTAATTAACTATTTCAATACCCAAATAATTTCCATTCCCTTTCTTTTTGGCGAAAATTTAAATTAAATCTCCAGTTTTATTATTCGTCTGCACTGTCACTTTTCAACTTTAACTTCAATGATGTGAACGGTCGGTCATGTCTTTCTTCAGTATCCAGGAGACGTTGGTGAGCTTATGCGCATGCGCGTCTTGCGTACTCTTCCGTACATGCCTCAATCCACGGACTATTTCTGACCGTTCCGAACCCGTGTCAAAAGCTTGTTGGAACGCCCGACTGCAGTACATGTTTCCGGTTCAGGACTGGTTCGGATTGTGTTGGAACGCTTTTTCTGTACTGCGCATGCTCACGATGGTTACGGACGGTTCCTGACTGTTGTTGGAACGAACCTATGGTATCGTAACCCACGATTCAATTTACTTGTTTGATGTAACCTGTCAGCGGACATTTCCGAACCGTGCCGAATGCTCCCGAGCGAGAGTGAAATCAAAATACTGCATTTGTTAAGTGTGAAAAATAATGAACACGAACCTGAAATTTGCATAGTTAAATGGAGATGTAATGCAACAAATGTACTTCATAATAAGGTTCAGGTGATAAATTATAATTTAGAAACATTATCTTGGGTAATTTTGTAGACTAATGGAGGTCATTCTGAATGGTTCCAGCCAATGAGAAAGAGACAATCCAATGTCTCGCCTCTTATGTCATCTATGAAAGAGATGTAGAACGTTTTTGTTCTACGAGTGGTTTGCAAAGGAAAGTGTCCTATAAGTCGTTCCCTAGATCATATATGTAACAGATATGTCGGGCTTATAGGCTTTGAGGTTAACAACTTTTGTCAGGTTTACTACGCTGCCATCTAGTTGTTTCATAAGGAGTCACGTCATAATTCCCATTTGAATTGCATTAGCGACTGTGCTGCCATCTCGTGTTCGTTTACGGCGGACGGGTGGCGATCCTGGCGGTTGTTCTCTTCAAAGTGCTGCCGGTTTTAACGTAGCGAGGAGTTATCTGGTACATGTATGATCTAGGGTCGTTCGTTGACGAATCGTTGGAATCGCAGAGTAGGAAGAATCGTGAACTCGTTGACGATTCAAAAGAATAGTTGGAATCGCAGACTGAGAAGAATCGTGAACGAATCGTTAGAATCGATTCGTAATGTATGATTGAATCGTTGGAATCGACTTCTGAAAAAGAATCGTGTTGCCCAACTCTACTGTGAAGCATATTTACTAAACTTGAGCAGCGATCACGGATAAAATTCGAGGTGCCCGCGGTAGAAATTAACGCTTATGTCATTAAGGGTTACTTGAAGTTAGGTGCAACGATGCACTACCGTATCGTACGGTTGCAAGATGGGTCTCTTCATTTCGTGCGTGTCGGAATGAGACAACACATGTGTGTCGCACAGGTCGCCCGTCCATTTGCGACGAACAAGTTCGTAGAACTGGGAGACCAGCTTCGAAACTCACTGTCGGAACGAATTTTTCTCCGTTAATAACAAATGCTAACCATAACAGATAATTAATCTTTACATAGACAGAAGACTTATTCAGAGAGTTCCTCCAAAAACTGAAATAAATTTACAGTCATATTAGTAGATAGAAATATTTTGAATTCTCAGTTTTATACTATTATGTAATCGCCTTTCTTTCTACAGTTAACTGCAAGAAGGACAGGAACGATTGCAAGAGTTCATGCCTGCCAGGAGCTGAACAGTGTGAATTTGGCTTATGCTTGTGTTTAGATCAACCATAATCTGTTCATGTACACAATGTAATACTTAACTGTAGTATTGATATGTAGAAAATGTAATACTTGAACTGTAGTATTGATATGTAGAAAATGTAATACTTGAACTGTAGTATTGATATGTAGTAAAACAAATAATGGCACTAAATGTTGTGTTGTTTGTTATTATTAAATTCCGTGAAAATCTGGCTCCGTCAGTAGGCCTATTTCTGTAGTTTACACATACACTCTTCACATTCTATATAGCATTTGCGTTTAGAATATTATTTGTTATGTTTGAGGAAGTACAGATACTTTCACAATGATACGTTATATACAGGTATACGTAGGTTGCCAGAACACACCCAGTGTCTTTGGTGTACGCAGGTTGCCAGAACACACCCCAGTCTCTTTGGTGTACTCAGGTTGCCAGAACACGCTCCAGTGTCTTTGGTGTACGCAGGTTGCCAGAACACGTCCCAGTCTCTTTGGTGTACGCAGGTTGCCAGAACACGTCCCAGTCTCTTTGGTGTACGCAGGTTGCCAGAACACACCCCAGTGTCTTTGGTGTACGCAGGTTGCCAGAACACGCTCCAGTCTCTTTGGTGTACGCAGGTTGCCAGAACACACCCCAGTCTCTTTGGTGTACGCAGGTTGCCAGAACACGCCCCAGTCTCTTTGGTGTACGCAGGTTGCCAGAACACGCCCCAGTCTCTTTGGTGTACGCAGGTTGCCAGAACACGCTCCAGTGTCTTTGGTGTACGCAGGTTGCCAGAATACACCCCAGTGTCTTTGGTGTACGCAGGTTGCCAGAACACGTCCCAGTCTCTTTGGTGTACGCAGGTTGCCAGAACACACCCCAGTTTCTTTGGTGTACGCATGTTGCCAGAACACACCCCAGTGTCTTTGGTGTACGCAGGTTGCCAGAACACACCCCAGTCTCTTTGGTGTACGTAGTTTGCCAGAACACGCCCCAGTCTCTTTGGTGTACGCAGGTTGCCAGAACACGCCCCAGTCTCTTTGGTGTACGCAGGTTGCCAGAACACGCCCCAGTCTCTTTGGTGTACGCAGGTTGCCAGAACACACCCCAGTGTCTTTGGTGTACGCAGGTTGCCAGAACACACCCCAGTCTCTTTGGTGTACGTAGTTTGCCAGAACACGCCCCAGTCTCTTTGGTGTACGCAGGTTGCCAGAACACGTCCCAGTCTCTTTGGTGTACGCAGGTTGCCAGAACACGCCCCAGTCTCTTTGGTGTACGCAGGTTGCCAGAACACGCCCCAGTCTCTTTGGTGTACGCAGGTTGCCAGAACACACCCCAGTCTATTTTTTGTACGTAGGTTGCCAGAACACGCCCCAGTCTCTTTGGTGTACGCAGGTTGCCAGAACACGCTCCAGTCTCTTTGGTGTACGCAGGTTGCCAGAACATGCTCCAGTCTCTTTGGTGTACGCAGGTTGCCAGAACACGCTCCAGTCTCTTTGGTGTACGCAGGTTGCCAGAACACGCCCCAGTCTCTTTGGTGTACGCGGGTTGCCAGAACACGCCCCAGTCTCTTTGGTGTACGCAGGTTGCCAGAACACGCTCCAGTCTCTTTGGTGTACGCAGGTTGCCAGAACAGGCTCCAGTCTCTTTGGTGTACGCAGGTTGCCAGAACACGTTCCAGTCTCTTTGGTGTACGCAGGTTGCCAGAACACGCCCCAGTCTCGTTTTTGTTCGTAGGTTGCCAGAACACTCCCCAGTGTCTTTGGTGTACGCAGGTTGCTAGAACACGCCCCAGTCTCTTTGGTGTACGCAGGTTGCCAGAACACGCCCCTGTCTCTTTCGTGTATACTATGTAAGTTGTCACAACGTTCCATCAGAACACATAACCAGAAGTCTCTTCGGCTAGGTTGCGTGCACACGCCACTTGACAGCTAAGTCGCAAGCACATAACCCTTGACATTCTGTAACTTGCATTAATATGAAAATAACAAATAAAATCAAAACGAAAAGGGAAAAACTGTGCTCAATATGAGACAACTATGAATTTATTGAAGAGAATCGATTAAAGGATGACTCTATTCGTGTCACATGTACAAATCGTAAGTGCAATGCAAATGTTTACATAAACGAATTTTTAAATTAAGAGTTAAGGTTACAAACTTTTCGCATAATAACGTACAACTGGATACTGATCAAATGAAACAAGAGACTGTCTGAACAGCAATGAATCGTAAAGCAGAAAAAGACTAATATATAAACACCTGTATCCTAGCGTCACCCAAATGAACAAAACTCGTGTTTGGGAGTAGTTCAGCATTACCATTATTAAAAATTAACTATTTAGTATTTATATGATTTTAATTATACCTGGTAAGGTTTATCTTGTCTCAGTAGCAATAAAACCAAGTCCCTTCAAATGAGGGTGGAGATTATAGGAGGGTTGTAAATTTTCAGGATTCCTTTCAAAACCTTGTTATTGTACAGGCTACCAAAACTCAGTTTCTTGAAAGACAAGCTCAGTGACGGAACTACACAGTACGAAGAGAGATATTTTGTTATTTTATTTTGTGCTACAGAATGTATCAACTAGTCCCTTCCGCCATTGGATGGATGGACGGCATCGCTCCACTCCCCCCAACGCCATAACAATACAGATGAAGTAAGACATATCTCCTTTCT
Organism: Periplaneta americana; assembly: GCF_040183065.1. Taxonomy (NCBI): domain Eukaryota; kingdom Metazoa; phylum Arthropoda; class Insecta; order Blattodea; family Blattidae; genus Periplaneta; species Periplaneta americana. Next base: position 171,564,592 of record NC_091123.1, read on the forward strand.
CTTTCTTTTCACAGTGAGACAAGATGCATCACACAGACTTTCATTACTCAGTATTAGTATTACTTACAACTATGGCTAAAACATAACATTTACAGACATTAATGGGTACATAATGAAAACATATTATTTACAGGAAGGAATATTTTAAAAGGTAGCCTACATGTAAAATAAATGGCATAGTAATACTTACTGGCTTTTAAGGAACCCGGAGGTTCATTGCCGTCCTCACATAAGCCCGCCATTGGTCCCTATCCTGAGCAAGATTAATCCATTCTCTATCATCATATCCCACCTCCTTCAAATCCATTTTAATATTATCCTCCCATCTACGTCTCGGCCTTCCCAAAAGGTCTTTTTCCCTCCGGCCTCCCTAACACTCTATATGCATTTCTGGATTCACCCATACGTGCTACATGCCCTGCCCATCTCAAACGCCTGGATTTAATGTTCCTAATTATGTCAGGTAAAGAATACAATGCGTGCAGTTCTGTGTTGTGTAACTTCCTCCATTCTCCTGTAACTTCATCTCCCTTAGCCACAAATATTTTCCTAAGCACCTTATTCTCAAACACCTTTAAACTATGTTCCTCTCTCAAAGTGAGAGTCAAAGTTTCACAACCATAAAAAAACAACCGGTAATATAACTGTTTTATAAATTCTAACTTTCAGATTTTTCGACAGCAGACTGGATGATAAAAGTTTCTCAACCGAATAATAACACGCATTTCCCATAATTATGCTGTGTTTAATTTCCTCCCGAGTATCATTTATATTTGTTACTGTTGCTCCCAGATATTTGAACTTCTCCACCTCTTCAAAAGATAAATTTCCAATTTTTATATTTCCATTTCGTACAATATTCTCGTCACGAGACATAATCATATACTTTGTCTTTTCGGGATTTACTTCCAAACCTATCTCTTTACTTGCTGCCAGTAAAATTCCCGTGTTTTCCCTGTGGATTTTCTCCTAACATATTCACGTCATCCGCATAGACAAGCAGCTGATGTAACCCGTTCAATTCCAAACCCTCTCTGTTATCCTGGACTTTCCTAATGGCATACTCTAGAGCAAAGTTAAAAAGTAAAGGTGATAGTGCATATCCTTGCTTTAGCCCACAGTGAATTGGAAACGCATCTGACAGAAATTTCCCTATACGGACTCTGCTGTAAGTTTCACTGAGACACATTTCAATTAATCGAACTAGTTTCTTGGGAATACCAAATTCAATAATAATATCATATAAAACTTCTCTCTTAATCGAGTCATATGCCTTTTTGAAATCTATGAATAACTGATGCACTGTACCCTTATACTCCCACACATATTCTTTACAAGAAGAAATATTTTAAAAGATAGCCTACATGTAAAATAAATGGCATAGTAATACAGGGTGTTAAAAAGTATCCAATATTTTAGGAGGTGCTAATATGCATCAAAGCAAGAAAATAATGTCTAATAAACATGGGTCCTACGACACATACTTCCTGAGACCTGAACACTTGTTTATAGGAGGTGCTCAATGTGACGTCCATTCATGACAATGCATTCCTCTGCCCTTTGACGTAAGGTATCACGCACTCTTTGAAATTGACCTGGTTCCTGCATGTGTCCCCATGACCAAAAGTCTAGGGGATTTAGATTTTGGTAACTAAGAGGCCAAGGTGTGGGGCTTCCCCGGCTAATCCAGCGGTCCTGAAATGTCAGTGTCAGGTGTTCATGCACATTGCGGAGAAAATGTGCTGGTGAGCCATCGTGCATGAACCACATCTGTAGTCTCTGCTAATATGGGATATTCTCCAGCAAGGTAGGCAATACATTAATAAGAAAGTCCTGGAAGTCTCTGTGTTAGCAAGTATGGCCCTATTAATCTATCACCAAGAACGCCTGCCCATACGTTGATTGAGAATCGGTGCTGATGCCTTGTTTCTTCGACTGCATGGGAATTTTCATCAGCCCACACATGCTGATTACGAAAATTAACAACACCATCTCTGCTGAACCCCGCTCATACCCGCAACCAGAATTTTGTTTTCAGTATTCCTTGCGACGTATCATTATTCCATCAACTACGGTATGATTATCTGGTAGTCTGCTGTATTGTAGGGCAGAGGAATGCAATGCCATAAACGGACGTCACATTGAGCACCTCCTATGAACAAGTGTTCAGATCTCAGCAAGTATGTGTCGTAGGACCCATGTTTATTAGGCATTATTTTCTTATATATTATTTATTATTATTTTAATGTACCGAAGTACATATGATATTTCCACGCAGATATTCTGCGTCATCCTACGATGAAAGAGTAATGGAAGGGAGAAAAATTCTCTCCGGCGCCGGGATTTGAACCCGGGTTTTCAGCTCTACGTGCTGATGCTTTCTCCACTAAGCCACACCGGATACCCACCCCGGCGTCGGATAGAATCGTCTCAGTTTAAGTTCCAACTCTTGGGTTCCTTCCAGTGGCCGCCCTCTGCACTATGTCATAGGTGTCTATGAACGTAGGACTGAAGTCCACACATGTGCTGAGGTGCACTCGTTATGAGTGACGTTCATAGACATCTATGACGTAGTGCAGAGGGCGGCCACTAGAGGGAACCCAAGAGTTGGAACTTAATCCGAGACGATTCTGTCCGGCGCCGGGGTGGGTATCCGGTGTGGCTTAGTGGATAAAGCATCAGCACGTAGAACTGAAAACCCGGATTCAAATCCCGGCGCCGGAGAGAATTTTTCTCCGTTTCATTACTCTTTCATCGTATGATGACGCAGAATATCTGCATGGAAATATCATATGTACTTCGGTACATTAAAATAATATATATTATTCCTAAGACTTCATCGCCGCCTACTTTTAAACATTACAACGTAACAGATAAAGTGAAGGCAAGATGAGTGTTCGTGCAATGCTACAGGGAAAAAAGAAGTATCCTCTGCAACGCTTCCTTGTCCATCACAAATTCCAGCACGACCTGGTGGGAAATCGAAACCGTGCCGGCTGCATGGAAGACAAGTGTGCTATCGCTGTAGCCACAGACTCCACGAGGTTCTGTATAACGTTGCAGAGCGTTTAGAATAGAGCTAATTGAAGCGGTGGCTGGAAAAAGGGCACATAAGCAGAAATCATATTTTGAGATGGAGCTTTGAAATTTTATTTTCTCTGCAGAAAAATAAAAATAGATATTAACATGATCTCACACCCCATAATTTGTTATTTGATCCTTTTTCATTAATTATGTTTTTGCTTTTTGGGTGAGTAGGCCTATATGTTGAAATGTTGAAATAGTTTTACAAAATATAAGCTGTATGTCCCATTTTTCAACCCAACTACGAAAGTTATGAATTACGCAATCACCAGTTGAGTAAATATTTGTTTAATACGTACAAGAAGCACAAAACAAAAGAATTTTAATAATTAACAAGAGTACCAGTATAGTATAGAGTATATTATACTTTATAACCATTAATTTACATATTATTAGCACCAATATCACACTTTACTTCCTGCTCTTCTGTACCTGAAATGTCTACAGTCCTTTCTTCATCAATAAACTGATACAAAACTTTTTTACTCTTAATCAAAAGGTGTTGTCGATCAAAAGATTGGAATGATTTTAATGTAGGCATGTTAAATATGATTACGTATTTCTTGCTTCTTTATTTTTTCCTTAACTGTAGACTCGCCCATAAGTGCTACATGCCCTACCCATCTCAAACGTCTGGATTTAATGTTTCTAATTATGTCAGGTAAAGAATACAATGCGTGCAGCTCTGCGTTGTGTAACTTTCTCCATTCTCCTGTAACTTCAACCCTCTTAGACCCAAATATTTTCCTAAGCACCTTATTCTCGAACACCCTTAACCTCCTCTGTTCCCCTCTCAAAGTGAGAGTTCAAGATTCACAACCATATAGAACAACCGGTAATATAACTGTTTTATGAATTCTATCTTTCAGCTTTTTGAAAGCAGACTAGGTGACAAAAGCTTTTCAACCGAATAATAACAGGCATTTCCCATATTTATCCTGCGTTTAATTTCCTCCCGAGTGTCATTCATATTTGAAGAGTCCACTGCAAGACTGATAGGTGTCACTTTCTTGTCGAAAATGAACCAAGACTGTCAATGCATAGCTTAAGACATATAGAATGCACATAGAGAGTGATATGGTATTAACACTGATAGTCATTGTCTAGTAATGATCGGAAAATCACAGTTCAGCTTTGAGCGCTAAGCATTTCAAACTTTCAATTGCTTCTCCTGAAAAATGTGTTCCAAATAACATCCATCATTCTTGCAGTGGACTCTTCATTTGTTACTGTTGCTCCAAGATATTTGAATTTTTCCACCTCTTCAAAAGATAAATTTCCCACTTTTTGTAGCCTATTTCCATTTCGTACAATATTGTGCTCACGGGACATAATCATATAAGTTACTTTGTATTTTCGGAATTTACTTCCAAACCTATCTCTTTACTTGATTCAAGTAAAATTCCCGTGTTTTTCTTAATAGTTATGGATTTTTCCTAACATATTCACGTCATCCGCATTGACAAGCAGCTGATGTATCCTAGATCGTAGTTTTAGAAATTAAAATTCATGTATACTAAAGATAAATATATTTACAAAAAATACTAAATATGTAATATTTCAAAGCAAAATTGAGGTAATTTCCCCACAGATTTTATATTTCTCGTTTTGTGACTCGGAAATCTCTTTTCCATTTTGTCAACAGACGAAATCAAACAATATTAGAATATGTAACACAGTTATGTTACATTAAGTCAAAATTAAAGATGGAATTTAATATAAGATGGACATGGTAGCTGTATTAATTCACAAAAAAAAAAAGTTTATGACTCGCCAAGAACTTAAACATCGGTTCAAAGCAATGGAAATACGGAAGACAGCTACTGTTAGCCGTTGCTAGGAAACGGGATCTCATTTGCTTCTCTGCTTTTTTTAGCATAAGCGGAAAGAAGAATAAAATTAACGACTGACCGATGGCCAAACCTTCAGCCTGCAAAGCAGACGGACCTGGTTCGAGTCCCGTTCATGTTTGAGATTTTTCATTGAATAATCCACTGGTCGTCAGCACTCGCTGAAATGGGTAACGGGTAAAAAGTGTATCGCAATATGCACCGTCGTGAAGAAGGGAGACGAAGCAAGTATACCCGCCAGCAGCCACGGATGCACGCCAGTGGAATGTCTTATCCGCAGGTAAGAGACGCTAATCAGAGGGTGCACTGTGCTGATGACCGCTTGAAAAATCCATAGTACGTATCACTTGTAGGAGACCACGGACCATTTCACAATGCTAACTAATTACAAATTAACAAATTACAAATAACAAGTAAGAGATTACAAATACTCGTAAACTATATTTCACAATGCTATCTTATTAATTTGTAAAGTTGGACGAACTTTACAAAGTGACCTAATATATTTAACAAAAATAAGCATTATTGGCCAATATCCTCAACGACATATTACAAAAATCGCTAAGGAGCAGAGCTAAAATCGCTGTATTTTTATTACTATCGTAGACAAAATAAAAATAGATTATTCTAAGCTAGCTGATTCATATATCAACGGAAAATATTAAGTATTTTTAAGAAAAATTTAAAAAGTATCTACACTTTTATACAGGGAATCATTTTATTTTTACTTCAACTTTTATTGTACCTGAGTTTTTTAATGTACTTCACCCCCACCCCTTCTACTAACGAAGTTCCAACTATCCTCCACACAGAACCAAGACCGCAGTATTGAGTTAGTGATTATAGTACGTTTCAGAAATATGTTCGCGTTTTCCAGTGACGAAAATTTCCAATATTGAATCATATTTTCGCATAGGTACTGTCGTCCATTTGCCTACGTCGCATCCCGATTTCCCCCACCTGCTTCTGCTCGCTCTACTGTAAAGATTAGTAGCTGGGCTTTCTTAGCTCTTTTCTGAAAACATTAATTTCTGTTAGGAATTAACTGGACATCTACGTAATATATGCAACTGTTTAAAATAACTTAAATAAGTAAGTAATTAACTATCACGTGATTCCCTCCCTTTCTACGATCCTGCGACATAACCACTTGGACGGACAGTAGATAGCATGTCTGAGTAATTTTATGTGTGCGGGTCGGGCAGAAGTGAAGATTGAATTTACAATACGTAAGGTACTCTTTTATAGAGTAGGTACAGAATTACTTCAACATGAGTTATTAAGTATGAAGGACGAAACTAGTAATTGGAATTAGATGCAATAGTTTATAGTGCGATAATAGGCACAAAAGACCTGTATCGAAATTAACAGCCACCCTTTTAAGAAATGTGTTTAAATATCCACATGATGATTATTTTTAATTTTAACTTCATTCTCTATATCGTACGCTAATGTGCTATAGACAGTATAATACACACTGCATAATGAATACGTTCGCATGGATAACTCAGTTCGTGAGTAAAAACACGTATTGTTAATACTGTACTGTATTTTGATTAAACAAAACCTAATGAAAATTATCACACTCAAAATCGCAATATTTCCCACTTTACGTAAATGGATGAACTACTTTCCTTCTCTCCTATACCTAGTAAAGTGATTTATATTTTACGACAGTAGGCTATCATCGAACTCCAGTCGTGGAAGGAGATAGCAAACGGTGTTTCCGGTTCTCAAGCTTGATCCAAAGGTATAGCCAGGGCAATATTAAAAATGTCAGTAAAAATAAAATGATGTCCCTGTATATTGCCGACAATGGAGTTTCGTGTCAAGTGATTGATTGAGTATACCAATGCGTTGATTGGCCTATGATTTAAATTGACCAAAGTTAGCGACAAGTTCAATCTAATAAGTAAATAACAGATTTGGGTCACATACAACTGACAGAATAATTACAATGTCTAACCACAAAATCAGCTGCATTTTTTGTTGATCGATCAGTATTTATTAATGTTCCAAGCATAACCTCACAAATATTAGTGAACCCAGCAGCAGCATAAAATTACATATTAAGTACATACTCGTATGGTAATCCATAACCTACCTCGAATTTAACTCTTTTAACAACATCAACCACCTGTGTGCACTTCTGTATTCTGCACACTGAAGCCTTAGAAATTCCATGCTTATCTGCTAAGGCACGGAACTGACAGCTAGTACGCAATCAATGCAAAGCAATACAGTTTTCGCTTCGAGATTAAAATCATACAGTCATACGAACATATTATTAATCCTTGGCCGGAAATTTTATGCGTACGTCTTCTTTCATTAGGCTTAAATTCAATACCTTCGTCTGAGTCATAGATATGCTAAATAGCATCACAACAGCTTCAGTTTAATTCTTTATGCTCGACCATGCCGAAATGTACTAATTATACACCTGGTAGCAGTCCTTTAATGCATGTCATTAAAGTACACCTACTCATTAAAATATAGGTGTTCAGCCAATGACAACTCAGCTTACATGTGTTTAGCCAATGACAAGTCAGCTTTGTACCGTTATAAAACCGCAAGTATCGATTATTCTCGGATATGCAATCGAAAGAGAATTAGCGAAAAGTCACGGAGGTTGGAAATCCAATGCTGTCGCAGAAGGTTATGTTCTGTTACTATAATAATTAGCGTTAATTGTAAATAATATTCAAATAAATTCAATTTGTCATCTCGTTTTTCAATGTCGAATTCAATAATCAAGGTTATAATATTATCAAGTTTAACGGGACTACGTCAAGGTCAATGACATTATTGTTCCTCGGAAAAAATCAATACTTTCGCATCTGCGCACATCTCACAATTCACGACCTAGAACAAGGTCCCTTCCGATCTTGTCAGATACAAATAAAATGTATACATCTGAATACCGGTAATTTCAAGTTAGAAATATGGTCGAGCATAAAAAGTCGTATGAAACTCGCCTATAATGGTAATTAAGAAGCTCGTATGAAAATTATGAAACTCGCTTGCGCTCGTTTCATAAATATCCATACTCGATTCTTAATTACTATCATTATAGGCTCGTTGCATAATGTACTATTATGGTATCCAGTTACTCAAAAATTAGTTCAACAGGCTAAATATAACTTTATTTTGCTTTACAGTTTGACGCAATATTACAGTTTACATATCTCAGAGATATTATAGAAAATGTGCTAGTTTTACGAGTAAAGTTTACATTTTTGTAAAATTATTCCTTGATTGTGAAACGAAACACTTGTAAATTGCACAAAATTATTTTATCCTTGCCGCCGTCTATCTGATTCTGCTCTAAATACCTATCACCGTCGGCTCGCTTTTGTCGTCAAGGATAACAACGACAATACATACACATAATAATGATTTCAAAAGTAGGCAAGGGCGGTGTTCTGTATTGCAAGAGAATAAACGTTGTCTTTGCTGTGAAATTTTAAATTAAAATGTTACTATTTTACAGGCGCTATTTTTTAATTTCCGAGAACATGAAAACAAACATACCGCTCGTGTATCTACATTATTTTGTGCGAAGATCGTTTATTACATACCTGAAAGACGAATTTCTAATTAGTTGCAATGAAATCTTCATCTTGGTTTCTGTTTAATGACGGCAACTTCGCAAAACCAAAATATCTTTCTTCAACATTGTTGCTATAAAATGTTTTCTGCGTTTACTATACTCCAGCAGGCCGTGATATACGTCTGTCTTTTTTTCCCCCAAGTCTATAAATGCGAACTTAAAACAAACGGTAAGGTTATGTAATGATTTATTTTTTTTTCATTTTAATATTTTAACAATATTATTTATATAACATATTGCAGTAATAACATCCGCATCTGGGATCTTGTTGATTTTTTCACGGCTTCCTTAATGTTACATGTATCAGGAATGCAATAAGTTTCGTGGAATAGTAGACTTTACTTAATTTTTGCAAATATTTAAAAACAATAATTAACATTGCAATTTAGGTGAAATTGCAGTGGTAAGTTTCCAATTTATAATTATTACTATGTTAAACGTCTCTAAAAATAATATGTTAAAAGCCTAAAGCAGTAAAATGAATGTCGCGCTTAAGCGGTAAGAAGAGGGAAATTGTTATGTGTGTTACGTTGGGAATACTAAATGTGGTATTTCACACTTACCGCGTATTGGTTCTGTGCGGAAAACAAGCAAATACGTACGATCTCGCACAAAATATGTATACACGTTTCATCATTTTCTTTCAATTTTTTGACGCCACCCGTAAACGTTCGGGAGGCTGAAGAATATACTGCACATTTAGTCTCGACTCAATGGAACTGAATTTAGAAAATTAAAGAAGAGGCCTGCCAAACTTTAAGGTGTTAAGTTACAGCGTAATCCTTTCAAGTCGGACTATTACAATATAAATTTTAAAATGTATTAAATATAATATCAAGTTACTTCAATCGTTACCTTTTGGCAAACTGGATGTGTATTTTGTAATTCAATACAATTTTTTTTTTTTTTTTTTTTTTGTTTGTTTGTTTTTGGACGCATGAAAAAGGTTCTTTCATAAGTCACATTCGAAGTGAAATTAAACGCCTTTCGAAATCCATCACGCAAGTTAAGAAATTTTTTTAATTGCACAAATTCTGATAAAGGAAACCGGGTCATCTATTTTTATGGAAAGTATAGTTAGTTAACTCACTCGAAAATAACTAGGGCAGCGATAGATAAATATTCAGAAAAAAACAGTTGAAAAAAGAAGATAAAGAAAGAGAAACTTCTGTAATTATCCATTTATATATAAAATTACTCGTTATGACATTGTCATACTAATAGAAGCAAATTAGTAGGTCAAATTTAAGTGTTGCAATAAGGTGAAATAATTGCACTATTTCTAGTATATATAGGTCTACACATATTGAATTTCCACTAAATCGTCTTCACACACCGAACTAACTCCAGTTGAGGTACGTATTGTGTGGATTGCTTCAGCTTTATTTCTTATAATGTTATTGGCAAAAGTGGCCGTTTAAATATATCACAATATATGAGTAAAGATTGTAATATTGTGATTTTTTATTTTGAGGATTTATTACAATTTTTTCTGAGTGAGAGGGAGATCGGTTTTTTGTATGAATCTATTAAATGAATGTTCGTGGACAAGTTACTGCCCAAAACCGGCCCTTCTCTCACTCAGTAAAATTGCAATACATTCTCAAAAGAACTATCACAATATTACTCGTATCACAGTTTACCAACCTCTGAGTAATGTTAAGGTAGATAACGAAATCTGAAGGTGTAATGAGACTGTAAAGGGATAACTAGTGGAAATCTTACGGATGTCGTCTTCCTTAGACACGATTTTAAATTAGGCTTATAGGGGTTTATAATAAGGAATCTGTAAGTCTCATTATAATAGAAATTGTTGCATCAACAAGTATAGGCTACTTTCAATCCCCACAATGATTAATGTATTAATAACTAGCCGTATCCGTGCGCTCCGCTGCATCCGTTAGAAATAAATATAAAGTAATTACATAATTAAAATAGGACATTTGATCCAGGGAACATTCGTGTTTGATAGAAGAGTAGATCGTTTAATATGTTAATTTAAATTGTATTCAAAAATTAAAATGCGATCATTTTGATCCAGAGACCACTAATTTGGTGCAATGACAATTCCTTTCACATGTTTCTTAATTGTTATTACATGCAACCATAGTTTAATGAATTGACATATCATTTAGTTTTAATGTGTATACTTTATATTACTTGCTATATATTTCCATTGAATTATGGTAATAACTTAATTTTAACCCTTGTTTTCTACGTCTTCAGTAAATGGCGCTTGGCCCACTATGGTTCTGAACCCTTCAAATAACTTAAATGGTGACACAGCATATATAGTGATATGTAATTATATTTCTTTCTTTCGAAAATGTAAGAATTCACGATCTCCAATGTACCATTGCTATGGAATGAATAAATGCGTTTTTTCTTCCTACTCAAAAATTTTATATTTTGCACATAGGAGTTATTGCAGGAACAACGACGCTATAATCTGAGGCGACGGTGAAAAGTATTGTATTGTTGTTTTAAAAGTATTGTATATCCTTAAATATCAGTCCTATCAAAATTTTTCATAGAATAAAACTTATCGGAAATTATTTTTAAAGAAACTTTTGTTATGTAATATTTTTCACGAAAATTAATAATAAGGGAGATATTTCGATTTATTTAATTCAAGTCCCCTTATAACCCCCCTTTTAAATAAAATATTTTGAATGCCTTATAGCCTAAAATGTAAGTTACAACGAACTTAATTTATATTCCAATTTTCATATAAATCGGTTGAGCCATTATGGCGTGAAAAGGTAACAAACATCCAGACAGACAGACAGACAGACAGTCAGACAAACAGAAATTTCAAAAAAGTGATTTTCGGTTTCAGGATGGTTAATTATAGATGTTAACATCAATTATTTTTGGAAAATCGAAAATTACCAGAAAAATTTTGGCTACAGATTTATTATTAGTATAGATGTATAGCTGGATATACAGGGACATCATTTTATTTTTACTAACATTTTTAATATTAACCTGGCTATACCTTTGGATCAACGCTGTTTCCTACCCTCTTCCACAACTGGAGTTCGATGATACTGGCGTAATATACAAACAAATCACTTTACTAGGTACAGGAGGGAAGAAAAGTAGTTCATCCATTTACGTAAACTAGGAAATATCGCGCTTTTGAGTTTGATCATTTTCATTAGGTTTTTGTTTAATTAAAATACAGTATAGTATTAACAATAAGTGTTTTTACCCATGAACTGAGCTGTCCATGTGGACGTATTCATTATGCAGTGTATATTATACTGTCTACAGCATATTAGCGTACAATAGAGAGAATGAAGTTAAATTGAAAAATAATCATAATATGGATATTTAAACACATTTTTGAAAATGGTGACCGTTCATTTCGATACAGGCTTCAGTTCTAATGTGCATATCATCGTACTATAGACTATTGTACCTAATCCCAATTACCAGTTTCGTCCTTCGTAACTAGTAACTCATGTTGAAATAATTTTGTACCTACTCTGTAAAAGAGTACCTTACGTACTGTAAATTCAATCTTCACTTCTGCCCGATCCGAAAAGATAAAACTACTCAGACATACTATCTACTGTCCGTCCAAGTGGTTATGTCGTAGGGTCGTAGAAAGGGAGGAAATCACTTGACAGTTAATTACTTAACGAGGCCCTTTTATTTAAGTTGTTTTAAACAGTTGTATAATATAACGTAGACGTCCAATTCCTAACAGATATTAATGTTCTCACAAAAGAGCTAAGACGACAGGCCAGCCAGTAGCTGGCGAATAAAAGCAGGTGGGGGAAACCGGGATGCGACGTAAGCAAATGGTTGACAGTACCTATGCGAAAATGATTTAATATTGAAAGCTCTTTCGTTACTGGAAAACGCGAACATATTTTTGGAACGTACTGTTTACTATGACCGTAAGGCTACTATGACTGTATATGCGGTCTTGGATCTATGTGCAGGACGGTTGAACTTCATTAGTAGAAGGGGTGGGAGTGAAGTACATTAAAAAACTCGGGTACAATAAAAATTGAAGTAAAAATAAAATGATGTCCCTGTATAACGTAATTTTATCTGTGGAATACGAAATTGATGGTGATGGTGGTGGTTGTAGTAGTAGTAGTAGTAGTAGTAGTAGTAGTAGTAGTAGTAGTAGTAGTAGTAGTAGTAGTAGTAGTAGTAGTAGTAGTAGTAGTAGTAGTATTACAGGCCATTCGTTATCCCGTGAAACCAAACGCATGCGTGCGCAATAGCTCACATTACAGAGAGTTTTCGCACCTTAGTCGCCAGCTATGCGTCTAGCGCTATGTTGACGTCAGTAGTGACGTGTGTTCATATTCGTAAAATGAGGAAAGAATCATAAGGCTCCATCACACGATATCTCCCGCTCCGTGTTTATCATGTCGTAGCTCCTATGACAGTCAATCAATCGCGCTAACTTTTTCAATTTTTAGCTCAATGTCTAACTTCGATGTGATCTGTTCAGAACAGACATTTACACCTTCAAAACTTGTAAGTGACAAAATTTGTATTTTTCTCGTTAGATGGGAAGTCGACATACTAGTATAATAGACATTCGAAATTTCAGAGAGAGAAACTGTAATTCTGACCATTATTTGGTAATTGGAGAGTTGAGCAAAAGACTGTCAGTAGCCAAGCGAGTAGAGCAACAAGTTAATATTAGTAGATTGAATATTCTCAAATTAAAGGACGAGGAAACTAAGCAACGTTATCAGGTCAAAATTTCAAGTAGGTTTGCTGCTCTAGCAACTTCCGACGAAGTTGAGGAAGAGTTAGATGTTAATAGCGTGTGAGAGAATATCCAAGTTAATATCAAAATTGCAGCTGAGCAGAGCATAGGTTATTATGAAACTAAGAAAAAGAAACCATGCTTTGATGAAGATTGTTCCATTGTAGTAGATAGAAGGAAACAGGCAAAATTGAAATTCTTACAGGATCCCATTGAGGAGAATAGAGAGAATTATTTCATTGAAAGACGGGTAGCAAGTAGTACACTTAGGAATAAAAAGAGAGATTACTTGAAGGGAAAACTGAATGAGGTAGAAACAAATAGTAAGAATAAAAACATTCGAGATTTATATAAGGGTATAAGAAGCGGATCCGTCTCTCTCGCTCGGTCATGGCCCTTGTATGATCTGTGCCCTTTAAGTTAGATGGCCTCTCCTACACTCCTTCCCCAACCCTTCATGCTTGTAGCTGAATAAGGATCTTATAAGAAATATTGTGAAATTTTATTTAGATCTAAGGGCAGATAATCTTTATTATAAATATATGACTGAACTTCAACAGAAATATACTGTACGTACATATAGGTACATCATTTTATGTTTTTAAAATACAGTCCGGTTACTTTATGATGACAACTCTGGCCTGGCGACGCAGTGGTTTGGGCGAGTTCACTGTTTGTTCTAAGGGATGTTCCTTTTAGTCTTCCCCTGGCTGCGCTAGCGGTCACATCTCGGGAGCGTTAGTATGGGCGTGCAGTCGCGCTAAGGACGTACTACACTACCACTGTCTTGTATATTGCAATTTAGTGTGTTTGTTACGTACATTTCATTTAGTTACTTAAATAGTTGTAGTGCTTCTGTTTTGTATTGTTTAGTGTGTAGTATTTGTCTAGATTCACCGCTATTTTCTGTTTGTGAAAATGCTGTCTGTTAGAAGCAAACTGAATGGTCGGGTACTGCATTTGCAGTCGCGAGAAGTCGTGAGCAACGTGTAGCTCTTTACGAAGATAGCGCTGGAAGAAAAAATGTAACAAATGTAAAAATGTAGCAGAAGTTACCGCTGTGTCCGTGAGCAGTAATCGCCAAATAATAAGGGAGACTAAAGACATTGATTCCTTGACTTCAGCTTCTTTTAGTGCTCCAAGTAAAGAAAGATATCGATCGGTGCTAAAATCAAGTGTGGACAACTTTAATGAAGCTATCATAAGGCGAACCATACATGAGTTCTATATTTCATAGAAACAGAAGCCCACAATTTAAAAAATATATATATATTATTGAAATTGAAAGACTACCGACTTTCAGGGAGGTATATCGACTTTGAAGAAAGTTATTTTAAAATTAGGATTTCAATGGAAAAAAAAAACACAAAATAATCGCCAAATTCCGGTGGAGCATCACAGCATTAGGGCCAAAAATTTGCATTATTTCAGGAAAATAAAGAAGTATAGAGAAGAAGGCCGCCCTATCATTTACATGGATGATGATGATGATTATGATGATGATGGGAAAAGTACAGTGAAGCACTGATGAACATTACCGATATTTACGCATAAGTATATTTCATTGTTAATTAGTGATTAACTGTTAAATATAGTGATTCGATTGCTGCTCATTGTATTTCCACATTAGTGTTTATTAGTGGCTAATGTTCCGAACTGCTGCTCATTGTATTTCCACATTAGTTTACTTCTTTAGTGTTTATTATTGTTCGGAACTGCTGCTCATTGTATTTCCACATTAGTGTTTATTAGTGACTATTGTTCCGAACTGCTGCTCATTGTATTTCCACATTAGTTTACTTCTTTAGTGTTTATTATTGTTCCGAACTGCTGCTCATTGTATTTCCACATTAGTGTTTATTAGTGATTATTGTTCCGAACTGCTGCTCATTGTATTTCCACATTAGTTTACTTCTTTAGTGTTTATTATTGTTCCGAACTGCTGCTCATTGTATTTCCACATTAGTGTTTATTAGTGACTATTGTTCCGAACTGCTGCTCATTGTATTTCCACATTAGTTTACTTCTTTAGTGTTTATTATTGTTCCGAACTGCTGCTCATTGTATTTCCACATTAGTGTTTATTAGTGACTATTGTTCCGGAGTATGATGAGAACACAGTGATAGGAGCTCAAAATTATGCAGACGCTGCAACATGCGGGAGAGCAACGTGAGACTTCATTTCTAATATGATTGTATTTCCCTCCCTCCATTCGCTCCGTCTCGGATCGGTCTCCCTTCCACAGTCGAACCTTCTCTTCTCTCGCGTCACCATAAAGTAACTGGGCTGTAGTTGACTTTTGTTACTACACCAATTACCGAAAGAAAATAGCTGTAATTACATTCTCCACATAATATTCAAATAAATTACAGTTTCTCGGTAACAATAGTCGTGTGACTATACGGATGACGGAAGTATTATAGGCATTGTGATCGATTCAAGTTAGTCGAGTATGACGAAATTCGACATTCGTCGATGTTTGCTCTGCAGAAGAAGGCCTGTCGTGTTTGTTACATCTTCTTATAAAAATATTCGCTGTCCTCCACTCCCACGCCTTCATGTTTAGCACAGACCTTGCGATTAGTTTTTAATATAAAATAAGACCAAGTTTGTAATATCTTGGTTGCCTCTCTCATGTTCGAACATTGCAGGACACCATTTCAAACCACTTAAGTATTCGAGCACATATCTTGCGATTAGTTTTTCATATAAAATAAGACCAAGTTTGTAATATCTTGGTTGCCTCTCTCATGTTCGAACATTGCAGGACACCATTTCAAACCACTTAAGTATTCGAGCACATATCTTGCGATTAGTTTTTCATATAAAATAAGACCAAGTTTGTAATATCTTGGTTGCCTCTCTCATGTTCGAACATTGCAGGACACCATTTCAAACCACTTAAGTATTCGAGCACATATCTTGCGATTAGTTTTTCATATAAAATAAGACCAAGTTTGTAATATCTTGGTTGCCTCTCTCATGTTCGAACATTGCAGGACACCATTTCAAACCACTTAAGTATTCGAGCACATATCTTGCGATTAGTTTTTCATATAAAATAAGATGAAGTCTGTAATGTCTTGGTTGCCTCTCTCATATTCGAACATTGCAGGACACCATTTCAAACCACTTAAGTATTCGAGCACATATCTTGCGATTAGTTTTTCATATAAAATAAGATGGTTTGTAATGTCTTGGTTGCCTCTCTCATGTTCGAACATTGCAGGACACCATTTCAAACCACTTAAGTATTCGAGCACATATCTTGCGATTAGTTTTTCATATAAAATAAGACCAAGTTCGCAGTGTCTTGGTTGCCTCTCTCATGTTCGAACATTGCAGGACACCATTTCAAATCACTTAAATATTCGAGTACATATCTTGCGATTAGTTTTTCATATAAAATGAGACCAAGTTCGTAATGTCTTGGTTGCCTCTCTCATGTTCGAACATTGCAGGACACCATTTCAAACCACTTAAGTATTCGAGTACATACCTTGCGATTAGTTTTTCACATAAAATAAGGTCAAGTTCGTAATGTTTTGGTTGCCTCTCTCATGTTCGAACATTGCAGGACACCATTTCAAATCACTTCAGTATTCGAGTACATATCTTGCGATTAGTTTTTCATATGGAATAAGACGAAGTTTGCAATGTCTTGGTTACCTCTCTCATGTTTGAACTTTGCACATATTAGTCGGTACTTTGAACGTATTATAAAGTTTTGTCGCTACGGCGTTATTCGGGAACAAACATAAGATTTTTTTTTCATTACTACTCGTTATGGTTGTTAGACAATTCCGTATGTCAAAATTACATAAATTTTGAACTCAACAACTTAGTACAGATTACTGTTTCATGCAAGTTGTTAAAAAAAAGTCAATTACCCTGAGTTTAAAACTTTCAATTTCTCCCACTTACACAATATCAAGACAGTGGTGTAGCGAAAAACTCCAAAAGACAGTCTTCCTACTATCAAACTTTGTGTAATAGACACTGCATGACAAATCCTTCTGTATTTCCATAATATATACTCCTTTGTCTATGTTCTACATTTCATATTATTGATATTCAAACAGAATCAAATCTGACTTGGAACTGTGCTTATTAAGGATTAAACGATAACCACAGAATGAATACGGGTGCTCCTAATTTATGAATTTGTACTGATCATTGTACCTATCGTATATCATTTTTTATTACGATCCAATATTTGAAAAAGTCTTCTGCACAAATCACACGATACGCCCAGATCCGTTCTATATTTTTCATTGGAAATGTGGAGCACATACATTCACATACAGCACACTGGAAAAGAATATATGTTTATCCCCATTAGGCCATGTAGTAATTTTAATTCCCTTATTAGTTACTGCATTTTCTTTCGGTTATTTAACGACGCTGTATCAACTACTGGGTTATTTCGCGTAGAACAAATTGGTGATAGTGAGATAGTATTTGGCAAGATGAGGAATAGGATTCGCTATACAATACCTCACAATGACTTTACGCTTTGGAAAAATTCTGATAAAATCTGAACAAGATAATCAGCCCAAGTGGGAATCGCACCAACGCCCGATCGGAGCTTCAGGACAGCAGGCAAACGCGCTAACACCTGAGCTTCGCCGGTGGCTACAACATTAAGTGATACACTAAATTTTATTCCTAGAATTCAACCTTGGAAAGCAAAATAACGAACATTGGCCTACTTCAATTGCTTGGAATTATAATATACTTTGTTACAAAAAGCAATAATTAATTGTTTTTTCCGATATAGTAGCCCTACATCAATTGGTTGATATAATATACAGAAACATCAATTTATTTGTACTTCAATTTTTATTGTACCTGAGTTTTTGAATGTACTTCACTCCCACCCCTTCTACTAATGAAGTTCAACCGTCCTCCACACAGATCCAAGACCGCATACAACAGTCATAGTAGCCTTACGGTCGTAGTAAACAGTACGTTCCAAAAATATGTTCGCGTTTTCCAATGACAAAAGAACTTTCAATATTGCATCATTTTCGCACAGGTACTGCCGTCCATTTGCCTACGTCGCATTCCGGTTTTCCCCACCAGCTTCTATTCTCCCCTCTGTAAAAGCTAGTGGCTGGGCTGTCTTACCTCTTTTCTGAGAACATTAATTTCTGTTAGGAATTGGACGTCTACGTAATATTATACAACTGTTTAAAATAACTTAAATAAAAGGGCCTCGTTAGTAATTAACTGTCACGTGATTCCCCCCCTTTCTAAGATCCTGAGACATAACCACTTGGACGGACAGTATATAGCATGTCTGAGTAATTTTATCTTTTCGGATCGAGCAGAAGTGAAGTTTGAATTTACAGTACGTAAGGTACTCTTTTATAGAGTGGGTACAGATTCAACATGAGTTACTGGTACGAAGGACGAAACTGGTAATTGGAATTGCACACATTAGAACTGAAGCCTATATCGAAATGAACGGCCACCATTTTCAAAAATGTGTTTAAATATCCATATTATGATTATTTTTCAATTTAACATCATTCTCTATAGTGTACGCTAATGTGCTAATATACACTGCATAATGAATACGTCCGCATGGACAGCTCAGTTCGTGAGTAAAAGCACTCATTGTTAATAATGTACTGTATTTTGATTAAACAAAAACCTAATGAAAAATTATCAAACTCAAAAGCGTGATATTTCCTAGTTTACGTAAATGGATGAACTACTTTTCTTCCCTCCTATACCTAGTAAAGTGATTTGTTTGTATATTATACCAGTATCATCGACCTCCAGTCGTGGAAGGGGGTAGCAACCATTGATCCAATGGTATAGCCAGGTTAATATTAGAAATGTTAGTAAAAATAAAATGTCCCTGTACTTTCTTACAACGAGCAGCGATTAAGTAATTTTTCTGCATACGTAGCCCTACTTCAATCGGTTGATATTGTAATACGATTTGTTTAAAAAAAAGAGAGATTAATTAATCACTCTACGTACGTAAGCATACTTCTATCGGTTTATATTATAATGCAGTTTCTTAAAGAGCATAAATTAATTGATTACTATTCTGCGTACGTAACCAGACTTCAATCAGTTGATATTACAACAAATTTTCTTTAAAAAGCAGAGACATTAATTATTCTGCGTACGTACACTACCCAGACCGACTTGGCCTGATCTTTGTGCTTTAAACAAATGCCTTCATATTAAGTCTAGCCTATATTCTGCAAAAACCGATGCACTATATTCTGCATGTAAATATGTAGACAATGGCACCAGAAAAAGATAAAAATGATCAGAATTTTGTGATATTATAGTGTGGTGAGAATGCTGATAATTGTTTAGCTTTTTATTTATGTACTCATGTCACACTATTACTTTCAGGTACGCAGAACTGTGCAAGAGTCCGCTATAAAATGTCAGCCTCTCGTCATTTGTTCTTCTTTGCGTTTCTACTCGTAATAATGGTAAATTTTTAAATAATATAATTAAATTAAATTAAATTGTAATTTTGTAAATTTTCCAGCTTTGAAACATCACAACTAAATTATGAAAATGAGTGTGAAGAGAAATTAAAGGTTCATATATTCAGTTCCTTCAATCTTTGTTTGAATACCTACTTACTTACTTACTTACTTACTTACTTACTTACTGGCTTTTAAGGAACCCGGAGGTTCATTGACGCCCTCACATAAGCCCGCCATTGGTCCCTATCCTGAGCAACATTAATCCATTCTCTATCATCATATCCCACCTCCCTCAAATCCATTTTAATATTATCTTCCCATCTACGTCTCGGCCTCCCTAAAGGTCTTTTTTCCTCCGGCCTCCCAACTAACACTCTATATGCATTTCTGGATTCGCCCATTCGTGCTTCATGCACTGCCCATCTCAAACGTCTGGATTTTAAGTTCCTAATTATGCCAGGTGAAGAATACAATGCGTGCAGTTCTGTGTTGTGTAACTTTCTCCATTCTCCTGTAACTTCATCCTTCTTAACCCCAAACATTTTCCAAAGCACCTTATTCTCAAACACCCTTAACCTATGTTCCTCTCTCAAAGTGAGAGTCCAAGTTTCACAACCATACAGAACACCCGGTAATATAACTGTTTTATAAATTCTAACTTTCAGATTTTTCGACAGCAGACTGGATGATAAAAGTTTCTCAACCGAATAATAACAGGCATTTCCCATATTTATTCTGTGTTTATATTCCTCCCGAGTATCATTTATATTTGTTACTGTTGCTCCCAGATATTTAAACTTCTCCACCTCTTCAAAGGATAAATTTCCAATTTTTATATTTCCATTTCGTACAATATTCTCGTCACGAGACATAATCATATACTTTGTATTTCGGGATTTACTTTCAAACCTCTCTCTTTACTTGCTTCCAGTAAAATTCCCGTATTTTCCCTAATCGTTTGTGGATTTTCTCCTAACATATTCACGTCATCAGCATAGGCAAGCATCTGATGTAACCCGTTCAATTCCAAACCCTATCTGTTATCCTGGACTTTCCTAATGGCATACTCTAGAGCAAAGTTAAAAAGTAAAGGTGACAGTGCATCTCCTTGCTTTAGCCCACAGTGAATTGGAAACGCATCTGACAGAAACTGACCTATACGAACTCTGCTGTAACTTTCACTGAGACACATTTTAATTAATCGAACTAGTTTCTTGGGAATACCAAATTCAATAATAATATCATATAAAACTTCTCTCTTAACCGAGTCATATGCCTTTTTTTGTTTGAATACAATGAATAATTTTGTAACTACCATCTTGTATGCAAGCAACATTAAAAATAAAAAATTTATTGGCAAAAAGTAATAGAGATAAGTAAATAAAGACAAAGTAGGTCAATATATCAACAGTGTCATCCTCAACTTGGTACATTCCTTGTTCTGGAATAGCATTACATATTAACTTTTGTTGAAACCACATGCAATTTTTTAATTAAATATGTCACCTTTTCATGAACTGTTTCAGATGCTTGCCACCCAGATCGTCGCTCAATGTAAGTCATTTTTGCATCGAAGTCAGATATTTAAAATAATTACTCATGAAATACATAATGACGTTTCTGTTTGCACAATATGTAGCAACAAGTTAATATTAATAATTATATATTTTTAAACTATCGTGATTATGCTATCCTTGCCACTATTGTTAATAGACCTTGTAAGGTAGATAGAATTCACAGACTAGTTACTAGAGAAACAGATTGTTCAAACTCATAACAGCACTACAATTTATTATTGAGCTACATCCAATAAAACTGTTCCTAACTCTTTAATATTCATGCCCACGGATACTTCAGAACCATATATTTCAATCATCTTACCTATTAAGACGATATATCGGATCAGAGCCTTCTTTAGTTACAAGCCGGAGCATGGGTAGGTTTGGCAACGCAGAGTGGAGGCGGGAGATTTTAAAGTGATATTGTGTTTGCTCATTGCTTTCGTTATACGTAACGCGTATTTTTTCAATATTACTTCATGCACAAAGGTACGATCAAGATTCAGAGTAGTGATGTAAATTATTAC
Organism: Periplaneta americana; assembly: GCF_040183065.1. Lineage (NCBI taxonomy): Eukaryota > Metazoa > Arthropoda > Insecta > Blattodea > Blattidae > Periplaneta > Periplaneta americana. The sequence continues at coordinate 171,586,428 of NC_091123.1, forward strand.
GGGTTCGAAAATAGTGTTTTACTGCAATCAATTAGCTATACTTCAGAATACGGCGTAAGTAGGCTACTTACACACAAAGGCTGCCACTTAAAATAATTACAAAAAAAACATGTTTTATTGATAGTACGAAGGTAAAAAAATAAATAAAAAAGATATTCCTTGCACCGAAAATAATAAAATCAATAATGCAATAAAGACGTAAATTCCAACGCAGTATTCTCAAGTTCCATTTAGTTAACAAATTTGTGGCTAGTAAATTGACAATGTTTTGCCGCTTAATGTTGTTTCACCTCTGACGTGAAAGATGTAGGGCAGACGTCTCAATAGGGCCCCCTCGGAGCACTTCCTCCTCCCTCTATTTTTTGTATGTTAAAGTGGAACAAGATGCGGGAGCAATTCGTGTATCTCCGGATGACGTCACTGACCGCGACGTTTGAATAGACATCTGTAACAGCTACGATGTTATGTCCATCTCGGAGGAAAGGATGTCCTTATTACCGCAAATGTATGAAGAAATAAAAGCTTTCATGGGGAAAGTGAAATTGTGGGAGTCGCAAGTTTAGTGGGTAACTGTTACCACTTTATTAATCTAAAATTGTTACCTAATTTGAATCAAGTCCAATGTAACAAATATAATGAAGTACTGAAGGACTTGAGAAAAGAATTTGAGACCAGACAAACTCCTTAAGAAATTTTATTCCTTCCGAAAATAACCGTCTATTGTGACAGTACAACTCAAAAGTGCAGCTTTGTGGCATTTCTCCCGCGACAGTTACAACTTAGCTCGCTCATGCTTGTAATATGAATCAACGATCGGCTATCTTCGGGATTGCGCTTATCTCTTCTGCTGACTACGCTATCTACATTTGCTCCCTGTAACAACTTTCATGCGTTGACCTCGAGACGCCTGATGTAGGGTATCATGCATTTTAATTTCATGTGATTATGTCGTGCTTTTCTATAAATATTTCAGATGCCCAGGAAGCCAGTTGTAGTTTGAACCTGGCCAGTCACCATAACAATGCTGTTATTCTAAATTATTTGTCATAAACTTTTAAAATACAATTTTAAATAAATATAACTACATAAAACAAGCTAAGAATGTAAATTATGCAAATAGGCCTAAAATAAAATGTAAACAGAAGAAACTATTGACATACCTATTATAATAAAAGTATGAGGATGTAAATACAGTTAAGCCAAGTAAAAAAAAATTATGAAAAAATGAAAAAACATACCTTCAACATAATACGTAACAAAACGCAACATTATCTATTAAGTAAATGTATGTGTCAATTACCGTAAACTCAGTGAACTTTAAATCCTGTAAATACGAACTGAAAAGAAACATGTTTATATCTAATTTATTACAAAATAAATAATATTAATAAACAAACCTTGAAAACCAACAAAGTGATTATATGCATCTACAAATTATAGGTAGTTCTGACGTATAGCAGGCATTCCGAATCTTCAACAAAACTGCAACATTTATGGGATCACAAAACAGCTGTTTACAATGAACTTGAAAATCAACGGCGTAACTTTATTGATATAGCAGGCGAGACCCAACAATTTGACTAGAATTCTGATACAAACCACAAACAAGACTATAAAAATGTAGTTATACAATATTTAATATTTAGTAGAATAGTTAATTAGGCTAATTTGTCATTTATAACCGTAAAAATAGCCAAAGACTGCAACCATTTTATTTTCATTTATTGTCTTGATTTTATTGCCAACACGCACTTAGTTTATAATACATCTATTGATGTCTAGATCTATTGATGTATAATACATCTATTGATGAACGTTTGGTACGACCGCGAACATAATTCCATCGACACATACTTATATTGTAACATTAATTTACACTGAAAACCGACATTAGCACAAACACGTGTCCTGTGTGGTAGGCCTCCGGGTGACAGTTAATCACAGTGTTGCCGACGTATGGCTCCGGCTTGTAACTAAAGAAGGCTCTGATCGGATGTATTATAACACTAACTTATAATCATCTTTGCAGCAAAACAATACTCCCTTGAGTGTATATTAGTTACATTGATCGTGCAAAATAGTAATATACGTTACAAGAGCGGTATGTTGACGTTTTCATGGTCGAGGAAAAGGTTGAAAAAGCGAAACGTAGTTGAGCTTTTTTAATTCCCGAAAACATGAAAACAAACATACCGCTCGTGTATCTACATTATTTTGTGCGAAGATCGTTTATTACATACCTGAAAGACTAATTTCTAATTAGTTGCAATGAAATTTCCATGTTGGTTTCTGTTTAATGACGCCAACTTCAGAACACCGAAATATCTTTCTTCAACATTGTTGCTGTAAAATATTTTCTGTGTTTACTATACTCCAGCAGGCCGTGATATACGTCTGTCTTTTTTTTTCCCCAGTCTATAAATGCGAACTTAAAACAAACGGTAAGGTTATGTAATGATTTATTTTGTGCGAGATCGTGCGTATTTGATTGTTTTCCGCACAGAACAAATACGCGGTAAGTGTGAAATACCACATTCAGTATTCCCAACGTAACACACATAACAATTTCCCTCTTCTTACCGCTTAAGCGCGACATTCATTTTACTGCTTTAGGCTTTTAACATATTATTTTTAGAGACGTTTAACATAGTAATAATTATAAATTGGAAACTTACCACTGCAATTTCACCTAAATTGCAATGCTAATTATTGTTTTTAAATATTTGCAAAAATTAAGTAAAGTCTACTACTCCACGAAACTTATTGCATTCCTGATACAAGTAACATTAAGGAAGCCGTGAAAAAATCAACGAGATCCCAGATGCCGATGTTATTACTGTAATATGTTATATAAATAATATTGTTAAAATATTAAAATGAAAAATAAATCATTACATAACCTTACCGTTTGTTTTAAGTTCGCATTTATAGACTAGGAAAAAAAAAAGACAGACGAATATCACGGCCTGCTGGAGTATAGTAAACACAGAAAACATTTTATAGCAACAATGTTGAAGAAAGATATTTTGGTGTTCCGAAGTTGCCGTCATTAAACAGAAACCAACATGGAGATTTCATTGCAACTAATTAGCAATTCGTCTTTCAGGTATGTAATAAACGATCTTCGCACAAAATAATGAACGCTACACGAGCGGTATGTTTGTTTTCATGTTCTCGGAAATTAAAAAAGCTGAACTACGTTTCGCTTTTTCAAACTTTTCCTCGACCATGAAAACGTCAACATACCGCTCTTGTAACGTATATTACTATTTCATTTTAATATTTTAACAATATTATTTATATAACATATTGCAGTAATAACATCGGCATCTGGAATCTCGTTGATTTTTTCACGGCTTCCTTAATGTTACTTGTATCAGGAATGCAATAAGTTTCGTGGAGTAGTAGACTTTACTTAATTTTTGCAAATATTTAAAAACAATAATTAGCATTGCAATTTAGGTGAAATTGCAGTGGTAAGTTTCCAATTTATAATTATTACTATGTTAAACGTCTCTAAAAATAATATGTTAAAAGCCTAAAGCAGTAAAATGAATGTCGCGCTTAAGCGGTAAGAAGAGCGAAATTGTTATGTGTGTTACGTTGGGAATACTGAATGTGGTATTTACACTTACTGCGTATTGGTTCTGTGCGGAAAACAAGCAAATACGCACGATCTCGCACAAAATAATATGCAATACACGTGTGTTAAGTGAGTAACAAAATCTCGGGAATGGGTCCTGCGCTTTCGCATACGATACGAGACAATTGATGATCGTAGTTGGAAAGAGATATTATCGATGTATTGAATGATAAAACCGGTGGCTATGACAACAGATGTTATTGAACGTTGTGAAATGTAGAATACTATTTTTAACTATTCTAAAACACGTGTACTAATCTTGAGAGCGATCGTAGATAAAATTCGTTGTAGCCCGTGGTAGAAATTCACGCCGATGTCATCGAGGGTTTCTTGAAGTTTGTTGCAACGATGCACTACCGTATCGGACGGTTACAAGAAGGATCTCTGCATTTCGTACGAGTCGGAATGAGACGGCACATGTGGCTCCCACAGGTCGCCCATCCATTTGTGACGAACAAATGCATAGAACTGGGAGTCCCGGTTCGATCCTCGGCTCCCCACAGTGATCCAAAGTCCATATTTAGGAGGACAAAGGTATAAAAATTACAAGTCAAAAAATTAAATAAAACTCCTAATTTATTTTTCCTATATAATTGAGTAACACTAAGTTGATTATCTTAAATCAGCGTAGATGGCTGCAGAGGGAGTTAAGAAGCCCTTAACATATCACATTTCGATCATCCAGCATTCTTACTCAGCAAGTGCCGCGAGTCTGCCGTTTTCTTTGTGCTGTAACTCTGTTGTAATTGGTCGATTCCCCTCTTATTTGCTATCAAATTGTTAAATAGTTCTTTAGGTATGTAACACTGTTTATTTTTGTTAGATTTAATGTTATCATAGCTCTCAAATGAGCATCAATGGACACGGGACGAAATATAAATATAACGATTGAGTGCAGACTTGGCTAAGATAAAAAAAAAGAAAGAAAGAATACCCTTTGTTCCGTTCCAAAATGATTTTTTTATTCACTTCCTCGAGTATTTATCTCTATTTTAAATGAAGTCTTAAGGTGCACAGTTTTGAGGAAGTGATAAATTATGCGCACTATTCTTTCCAGAGGCAATAGTGCAATTTTTCTCGATTACAGTTATTTAAATATCTGAGAACTGAATCTACTTCCGGAGTACAATTCAGGGAATGCAAGGTGATAGCTTGTTAATTATGTATCAAATAAGCTTCCCGAGTGCCCAAAAAAGTGCAAGAGTACCTAAAGTGTTACATTTTTTCCATAAGATAACTTATCGTTGGAGAGCAAGAGGATAAAGAATATGAGTTTTTTTTTTAACGAAATGAACATTGGCTTAGTGAGTTATTGAGGTTCTCATCGTCACAGTAATGAAAATTTAGAGAAAACTTAGGCCTACCTGTGGAAAAAGTCATGGCTGTCCAAGAAATATTTTCCAATACAGCATGTGTAAGGTAGAAACAAAGAAAACCCAGACAAATAAAACTTGTATACAAAACAAATGTACTACCTGCAACTACTGTATGAAGTTTCATGAAAATCTGTTAGATTGGACAGAAATTACTAATTTTGTCTAAATGCATCCCCATGTAAGAGTTAGTTCCCCTTATACCAACGTAATCAGCGTTTGTATACAAAATAAATGTACTACCTGTAACTACTGTATGAAGTTTCATGAAAATCTGTTAGATAGGAGAAAAATTACCAAATTTGTCGAAATGCATACCCATATAAGGGTTATTTCTCCTTATACGAACGTAATCAGGGTTTGTATACAAAACAAAATGTACTACCTGTAACTACTGTATGAAGTTTCATGAAAATCTGTTACATTGGACAGAAATTACTAATTTTGTCTAAATGCATCCCCATGTAAGAGTTAGTTCCCCTTATACCAACGTAATCAGCGTTTGTATACAAAATAAATGTACTACCTGTAACTACTGTATGAAGTTTCATGAAAATCTGTTAGATAGGAGAAAAATTACCAAATTTGTCGAAATGCATACTCATATAAGGGTTATTTCTCCTTATACGAACGTAATCAGGGTTTGTATACAAAACAAATGTACTACCTGTAACTACTGTATAAAATTTCATGAAAATCTGTTATGTAGGAAAAAAGTTACTAATTTTGACTAATTTCACTCCCCTGTAAGTGTAGTTACCCTTATACCAATGTAATGAGAGCTTGTATACAAAATATATATGTTACCTGCAACAAAAGTGTCAAATTAAAAACAAAAGAAGAAGAAGAAGAAGAAGAAGAAGAAGAAGAAGGATCTGTTTGATAGGCGAAAAATAAATAATTCTGTCTACTTGCACCCCCTATACGGGGCAGTTCCCATTATACCAACGTAAACAGAGCTTGTATACAAAACATATAATGTTACTGTAACTACTGTGTAAAACTTCATAAACATCTGTTAAGAGAAAAGTGGCTAAATTTGTATACTTGCGTCCCCTATAAGCGATAGTTCCCCTTATACCAACGCAATGAGAGTTTGTATACAAAACATATACCTACCTGTAACACTGTGCAAAATTTCATAAAAATCAGTTAGATAGGAGAAAAGTTACTAGTTTTGTCTAATTGCGTCCCCTATAAGGGATAGTCCCCCTTATACCAACGCAATGAGAGGTTGTATAAAAAACAGATATGCTACCTGTAACACTGTGTAAAATTTCATAAAAATCAGTTAGATAGGAGAAAAGTTACTAATTTTATCTAATTGCGTTCCCTATAACGGATAGTTCCCCTTGTACCAACGTAATCAGAGGTTGTATACAAAACATATATGCTATGTGTAACACTGTGTAACATTTCATAAAAATCAGTTAGATAGGAGAAGAGTTACTAATTTTATCTAATTGCGTTCCCTATAAGGGATAGTTCCCCTTGTACCAACGTAATCAGAGGTTGTATACAAAACCTATATGCTATGTGTAACACTGTGTAACATTTCATAAAAATCAGTTAGATAGGAGAAGAGTTACTAATTTTATCTAATTGCGTTCCCTATAACGGATAGTTCCCCTTGTACCAACGTAATCAGAGGTTGTATACAAAACCTATATGCTATGTGTAACACTGTGTAACATTTCATAAAAATCAGTTAGATAGGAGAAGAGTTACTAATTTTATCTAATTGCGTTCCCTATAAGGGATAGTTCCCCTTATACCAACGTAATCAGAGGTTGTATACAAAACATATATGCTACGTGTAACACTGTGTAACATTTCATAAAAATCAGTTAGATAGGAGAAAAGTTACCAATTTTGTCTAATTGCGTTCCCTATAAGGGATAGTTCCCCTTATACCAACGTAATCAGAGGTTGTATACAAAACATATATGCTACCTGTAACACTGTGTAAAATTTCATAAAAATCAGTTAGATAGGAGAAAAGTTACTAATTTTGTATAATTGCGTCCCATATAATAGGTAGTTCCCCTCATACCAACGTAATAAGAGCTTGTATACAAAACATATATCCTACCTGTAAAACTGTGCAAAATTTAATAGAAATCAGTTAGATAGGAGAAAAGTTACTAATTTTGTCTAATTGCGTGCCATATAATGGGTAGTTCCCCTTATACCAATGTAATCAGAGCTTGTATACAAAACATATATCGTACCTGTAACACTGCAAAATTTCATAAAAATCAGTTAGATGGGAGAAAAGTTACTAATTTTGTATAATTGCGTCCCATATAATAGGTAGTTCCCCTCATACCAACGTAATCAGAGCTTGTACACAAAACATATATTATGCTATCTGTAACTACTGTGTAAAATTTCAGGAAACTCAGTTAGGTAGCTCAAAAATTATTAGTTTGTCCCGCTAAATTTACATTTTAGACCACTGTGCGCAGGAACGAATTTTTCTCCGTTGATAACCAAATGGTAATCATCACAGATAATTAAACTTTACATAGATCAAAGACTATTGCCCAGAGAGTTCCTAAAAAATTGAAATAAATTCACCGTCAAAATGGTTGATATAAATTAATGTTTCGAATTGTCAGTTTTATACCATTAAATAAGCGCCTTTTTTTCCACAGTGGGTTGCGTGAAGGAGGAGCAATGCCCGAACAAATGCCACATAGCCATTCCTTTATGTGGACAAGAATTATGCCTCTGTGATATTGGATCATAATCTGCTCATGTACACAATGTAATGCTTGAACTGTAATACTGACATGTACTGAAATAAATAATGACACTAAATGTTGTATTCTGTTTTATTATTCAAATTCCGTGGCAATGTGGCTTCGTCAGTAATTCCATTTCTGAAGTTTACAAGTAGTGCCTTCACATTGCATGTAGCATTTGTATTTAGAATATTGTTTATTTTGTTTGCGCAAGTGCTGATACCTTCACAATGATACATTACATACCGTTAATAAATAAGATTAATGACACATTGATCACTCTATAACGAGATCAAACTTGTGTAGCCGCTGCAAGGAGTTTGGGCCAGGTTCGATAATCTCTTATATTCAAATTAACAGTGTGTTTGGACCAGAAATGGTAACCCGTTTGGGCCAGGTTCAATAATCTCTTATATTCAAATCAACAGTGTGTTTGTACCAGAAATGGTAACCCGTTTGGGCCAGGTTCGATAATCTCTTATATTCAAATCAACAGTGTGTTTGTACCAGAAATGGTAACCCGTTTGGGCCGGGTTCGATAATCTCTTATATTCAAATCAACAGTGTGTTTGTACCAAAAATGGTAACCCGTTTGGGCCGGGTTCGATAATCTCTTATATACAAATCAACAGTGTGTTTCTACCAGAAATGGTAACCCGTTTGGGCCAGGTTCGATAATCCCTTATATTCAAATCAACAGTGCGTTTGTACCAGAAATGGTAACCCGTTTGGGCCGGGTTCGATAATCTCTTATATACAAATCAACAGTGTGCTTCTACCAGAAATGGTAACCCGTTTCGGCCGGGTTCGATAATCTCTTATATTCAAATCAACAGTGTGTTTTTACCAGAAATGGTAACCTGTTTCGGCCGGATTCCATAATCTCTTATATTCAAATTACCAGTGTGTTTGTACCAGAAATGGTAACCCGTTTGGGCCGGGTTCCATAATTTCTTATATTCAAATCAACAGTGTGTTTGTACCAGAAATGGTAACCTGTGTGGGCCGGGTTCCATAATCTCTTATATTCAAATCAACAGTGTGTTTGGACCAGTAATGGTAACCCATTTCGGCCGGGTTCGATAATCTCTTATACTCAAATCAACAGTGTGTTTGTACCAGTAGTGGTAACCCGTTTGGGCCGGGTTCGATAATCTCTTATATTCAAATGAACAGTGTGTTTGTACCAGTAGTGGTAACCTGATTGGGCCGGGTTCGATAATCTCTTATATTCAAATCAGCAGTGTGTTTGGACCAGTAATGGTAACCCGATTGGGCCGGGTTCGATAATCTCATATATTCAAATCAGCAGTGTGTTTGTACCAGTATTGGTAACCCGATTGGGCCGGGTTCGATAATCTCATATATTCAAATCAGCAGTGTGTTTGTACCAGTAATGGTAACCCGATTGGGCCGGGTTCGATAATCTCTTATATTCAAATCAGCAGTGTGTTTGTACCAGTAATGGTAACCCGATTGGGCCGGGTTCGATAATCTCATATATTCAAATCAGCAGTGTGTTTGTACCAGTAATGGTAACCCGATTGGGCCGGGTTCAATAATCTCTTATATTCAAATCAGCAGTGTGTTTGTACCAGTAATGGTAACCCGATTGGGTCGGGTTCAATAATCTCTTATATTCAAATCAGCAGTGTGTTTGTACCAGTAATGGTAACCCGATTGGGCCGGGTTCAATAATCTCTTATATTCAAATCAACAGTGTGTTTGTACCAGTAATGGTAACCCGATTGGGTCGGGTTCAATAATCTCTTATATTCAAATCAACAGTGTGTTTGTACCAGTAATGGTAACCCGATTGGGCCGGGTTCAATAATCTCTTATATTCAAATCAACAGTGTGTTTGTACCAGTAATGGTAACCCGATTGGGTCGGGTTCGATAATCTCTTATATTCAAATCAACAGTGTGTTTGTACCAGTAATGGTAACCCGATTGGGCCGGGTTCGATAATCTCATATATTCAAATCAACAGTGTGTTTGTACCAGTAATGGTAACCCGATTGGGTCGGGTTCAATAATCTCTTATATTCAAATCAACAGTGTGTTTGTACCAGTAATGGTAACCCGATTGGGCCGGGTTCAATAATCTCTTATATTCAAATCAACAGTGTGTTTGTACCAGTAATGGTAACCCGATTGGGTCGGGTTCGATAATCTCTTATATTCAAATCAACAGTGTGTTTGGACCAGTAATGGTAACCCGATTGGGCCGGGTTCGATAATCTCTTATATTCAAATCAACAGTGTGTTTGGACCAGTAATGGTAACCCGTTTGGGCCGGGTTCGATAATCTCATATATTCAAATCAGCAGTGTGTTTGTACCAGTAATGGTAACCCGATTGGGCCGGGTTCGATAATCTCATATATTCAAATCAATAGTGTGTTTGTACCAGTAATGGTAACCCGATTGAGCCGGGTTCGATAATCTCTTATATTCAAATCAACAGTGTGTTTGTACCAGTAATGGTAACCCGTTTGGGCCGGGTTCGATAATCTCTTTTTTTCAAAACCAGAGTATGTCTGGATGAGTAATAACACAAAATATAAGGATTTTAACAATAGTGCGGTGCCCTGTATTACAAAAGAATAAGCGTAGTCTTTGCTGTAAATTTTCAAATTTAAATGTTACTGTTTCACAGGCACTATTTTTAATGAAATTTTTAAGCGTATTTATAAACTTCGGTTAAATTTAACACGTGAAAGTGATCCTATATATTCCTAAATGTTGAAGCCTATATTACAACAATCTTTGATGTACAATTTTAACTTTAATTGTTAGGCCTACTGTATCAAAGACACTACTCTTAACAACATGTTTAAGCCTATATTACAACAATCATTGATGTAAAATATTAACGTATAATGTTACTGTTCCATAGGTATCGCTCTTAATGTAATGTTTAAGCCTATATTATATTTCTTATTGTATAATTTTATCTTAATAGACCGGTACAACTGTAAGACAGGTACTACCCTTATGTACAGGTGTACGTTCTAAAAAAATTTTTAAAGTATTTGTACTCAACTTTGTTGAATGTTGGCCCGAACCATCATTTCATAAAGATCTCTACTAAATTCTTTGTTTATTTACTTATTTATTGCTTTATTTCTTTTTTCTTTTCTTTCTTTTTATTTCTTTACTTCCCTTCTCTCTATATTTATTTATTTATTTACTTATTTACTGACTTATCTGTTTGTTTGTTTGTTTGTTTGTTTGTTTATTTATTTATTTATTATTTAATCTGGTAGAGATAAAGTAATCAGGATTCCTCTTCCCGCCTACCAGGAGATTATAACTACAATATCAAGAATGCAATTGAAATTAAAATTACAATTAGCATTACATTTACAGTTATAATAAAATCAAAGTACTAAAACATTATCTGATTAATGAAGACTAGAAAATTTATTGCATGATTTAAGAACAAAGAAATTGTTAGTTCCTGAAGTACAAATTAAACGCGAAATAATTATCGAGGTATTAAATTACAGGAGACTTGAGTATTTTATGTTATAATAAGAAAACTATTTACAAAGAGACCAGAACAAGCACCGCCACTACATTCAAAGTTATTCAAAATTCCCCGTAGAAGAAACGCTTTTCTCTGTTCAAACTGGCGAACTTGTGAAATGCTTAGTACGTGGACATTCTGCTGTAGTAAAATATATAATATATAACGCTGAGCCACATTACAACACCAGGCATGCTCAGACATATAATAATGCAGAAGGAAATGAGCGTATGCAACTAATAGGAAGTTTAAAACAATCCGTTTTCAAGCAGGTAAGTTGTTTTAGGAAAGTGAAGTATTGTTTCAGACATATCCCTGCTAATTGCAAAACACAGAAAACAACATACAGTATAAGGAAATACATGAAGCATAATCATAATAGCATTTCGTTGTTCAGATAATGTAGATATATTTTAGGAACAACTCTCTGAACAGAAAATAAAAATTGAAATGAAGTAATTAAGTATTATTGTCAAAAACATAGAAGGAAGCGCTTAAAGCAAAACGTTTTGTTGTTTAGAATAGATAATGTAAATATATTAAATAAAAAACTCTAATTTTGAAAAACATAATACTGAAATAAGGTGATAAAATATTATTGTCAATCCCAATAGGACAGTGGTTCTTAATTTTTTTTTAGTCACGGACCCCTTAGCAAATTTGGTGAAAGCTATGAGCTCCTCCCCCCCCCCCAAAATGAAAAAAGTGAGAAACAATTTTAGATACGATTCCGACTTTTATGTTGAAATAATGAAACATGTTAATTTTTTATGTTACTTTCCCGGGCCCCCTGAAGCCCACGCAAAGACCTCGAACAGTCCATAGACCCCAGGGTATGAACCACTGCACTATGGGATTAGCGACTGAGTGGCCGCCACTGAACTCTTGCCTCATATTAAGACAGAGGTCTCCAAAAAGCGTATCGTCATTCGTGCTCTCGATGCTGCCAGCCGAACACAGTGTGCTGTAAGGCTAGAGAAGGGGGAAAGACTCGTACCTCAACAGATGGAAGCGACCAGTGGGGGATCGCGGCAACAGTCTGCTTATGTTTACAAATAATAACATCAAAAGAATAATAAAATATCATATTTTTGTACATTATTTTGACATACTATGAAGCTGGAGCCCCGTCTGTTGCTATTGAAACAAACCATTGCAAATTCAACCTCTTCTGTTGTATGGTGCCTTTGAGTGCCTGGGAAAGATCTTCTCCAGTTGTATTTTGTAATTACATGTAGAAGACATTCAGACACAGTAAAATGTTCATTAACTCCTCGGATGAAAATGGCTAGGTGAGCTTTGTCATTTCTATCTGTGCTTCGTCCAATGCAAGTGAGTAAGCTACAAACTGGTTAATTGTGGTTTAGACTTCAGATTCAATTACATTTGCAATCTTGAAATTCCTTCTCAGAACTGTAATTGGAAACAATTTAATTTTCTTAAACTTTGACTTTGTTCTGGACACAGTATTTTAGTATCGTCCTGTATGCACGATTTTATAAATGATGGTTCTGTAAAGGGCTTCATTGATTTTCCAATATTCCAAGCTAGAACATAGCTAGCAAGAAGCTTTTTTTGTTTAAGACTGAGGGCACATGTGTGATTTGTGTTTGTATTTCCTTATTTTATATTTATCAAAATATTTGTAGGCCTACACATTTCATCTAAAATTAAACGAAAAACTATATGTTTGTCATGCCGAACTGAGTGTAAACGTATTGTAATATACTGATTATTATGTATAACCAACAGTTACACAGATAGCCCCAAAATAAATTATTTTCACATGCCCAGCATACCTGTAATTTTATTGTATGATATTCTTTGTGAAGAGTCGAGTATTGTCGTCGCATGTTGAATTTTAACAAACCCTTAAGAATTTTCGAACAAATTAAGCATTTCACATTCTCCCCACTAACACAAAAAAATTTCTCTTCCTATTCATTCTTGAATGTACTACGTCCATGATTAGAAGACATTGTGAAACAGTGGAACACTCCGACCAACACAGTGATAATGGCAGTCCGCCACTGCTCTTCGTTTGCGCATAAACATTGAGTACAGTACAGCTGGGGATGGGTGAGGCGGTGCGCGCTCGTTACGTACTGGCTTCGGTTCCGTTCAGGGGCTTACTCAAGAATACGCTTTTGGAGACGTCTGTATTAAGAGCAACAACTGCCCAATACTTGCCCACCCAGCCCAGGGCACGCCCGATTCTGCCTGCCTATGCTCTATATCCACGAACACAATCAACTGCTGTTATTCGACTTACACGTACATAGGAATACAGAATGTCATGTGGTTGGCCCTCCACGTCTAATCCATTTGCCTGAATGTGTCATTGTACAGTACAGTGCTCTAGATCTCTGTCCTTCTGCACCCAAATACTTTATGTCAAGCCAAAAATTACATCTGCAAGTAGTACTGGTTGAATATGAATTTAAAAAATTAGATTCCGTTGAACAGTAAAGGCCCATTCACAATGAAAATTAAACATAACCGTAACATAAACACAGAAGTTTGCGTCCAGGCTACCAAATGGGATCATTCACAATGATTTACATAGGCATTGACATAAACATTACCGTAAGACGTTAACATGAAAGTTTGCAAACTCCAAACTTTCATGCTTATGCTTACGTGATTTGCAAACAGAACACAATCGTGGAGCGCTGAAGTATACGACGGAATATGAGGAAATGGCGTCGTTGTTATGTTTCCATGGTTACCAAGTATGTTTGCTGTTATGTTTATGTTCCCATCGTGAATGATGGTATGATTTCTTGATTTTACCGTAACGTTTACATTCTTAAGTTAACGCTTACGTTATGTTTAATTTTCATTGTGAATGAGCCTTAAACATATCCAACGCTAAATTAAGGTAGGCGCTCTCTTACTGGAAAAAAATTCGTTCGTTACATTCGGATTTATATTATAATATCGCTCACTTGTACGCACTTCGAATGAATCAGCAAAAATTAGTATTGTAATTTCCCGCTAGAGCGCTTTACTTCATTGTAGTATTCTGAACTGAACCTGGAAATAAGATGAATAGCTCTGTAACTTGAACTATCAAGGATATACCTGGTTAATTTAGTATTTTTCCAATCTAAGCCCATATGTTCTTTCTCCATATTACATTCCGTGGTAAGAATAAACATGAGTGTATAGTATATATTGGACATCTTTTAGTATATACTCTTATTAGTAAGAATAAAAACATTTGAGTACCTACTCATTTTTGATTACATACTCATAACATGGAAGCGTAGTAGAATATACTCAAGTGTCCATCTTGTACAGAATATATACTCATGCTTGATAAGAATAAAAGCTAGTATATTCTCATATTTACAAGTTCGTTCTCATGTTATTCTGAGTATGGTTTGTAGCAGACTCAATTCTGAATATTTGTTGATTTGTGTTCAGTTTAATGTTAAATAAAATAAAAAATGGCAGAATTTATGAACAATGTAGTACCTCACAGAAAAATATAGAAAAAGACGTGAACTTCAGAAGCCTTTAACGCTTCACAAAAGTGAATGTGAAAAAGGTTAAACACGTATTTGTTATTCATACAGAAACATAACCTATAAAAGTATGAATGGCTATCAAATTATAAGGTTAGATTGTATTGTTAAACATAATTAACAATTACAGTTTATTTTGTAAAATTTGAATTGCAAAATGCAATTACTTGTAACTTTAAATTATATATATATATATATATATATATATACATATATATATATATATATATATATATATATAACTCTCTATAATAATAATAAATAGAATTAGCATAACTGGAATTCTAGAAATGGATTGTAATCTTTATCCAACATCCCGTAATGACGATTTTCCAGTACTATTTTCTTGTTTCCTGTTTATTAACATCACTTATCTTATTCTCTCTCTCTCTCTTTCATGTTTACTTTCTTACTTTCTTACTTACTTATTTACTTACTTACTTACTTATTTACTTACTTACTTGCTTACTTACTTATTTACTTACTTACTTATTTACTTACTTACTTATTTACTTACTTATTTACTTATTTACTTACTTATTTACTTATTTACTTACTTATTTATTTATTTATTTATTTACTTATTTATTTATGAAAACCAAAACACAAACCACTACAGCATGCGGATAGCATGTGAAAGTCTATAAAAAAACTGAGTATCACGGTGCAATGTGGTCAAAGAGGATAGGTAACACGAGTACATACTAACTTTTAAACGATCAAGAAGGCTGTAGAGATGAGTATATATTCGCGTTAGGTAGAATGTCTTTATTCTTACGAATATGAGTATGTTCTAGTGGTTACGAGTATATAATCACAGGAAGTGTTCATACTCAAAAGTATAAACCCTGAGAAAGTACTTAAGCTTTATTCTTACTACCCATTGTTATAATTCTAATTCCATAAATTATAAAGCTCTTCATATTTTTGGACTTGATAAAACAAGCTACGCGTCATTTATTTCATTATGTTTTCAATATTAATGCGATTGGAGGCCTTGCAAAAATGGCGAACGATACTACCTACCTAGACTTCATAGAGCCTTCACTTCCAAAGGCGTAAGCAAAGAGAAGGAGTCACGCGGGAATAACAGCGATGCGACATTTAATTACATGAGGCCTCATCAAAGTTTTCCATCACCGGCCGCTACTGCTTTTTAAGTCGCGACGCTGTTATTCCCGGCGTGACTCCTCCTCTTTGCATACGTCTTAGGAAGTCAAGGCTCTATAAAGTCTAGGTAGGTAGTATCGTTCGCCAGTTTTGTTCTTTCGTTGCCGAGCTACCATACGAGGAATCTATTTTACACACCGTTAAACATTATCATGTCGTAGCTCATATGATAATAAATCAAACGCACTGTAATTCAGCAAATAATTGAGCGGCAAACAAGTCTTTGTGTGCTTTCTGCGAACGAAAACGAAAGAGCCAAAATGGCGGGCGATTACATTAAGTATTTATCGAGCCTTAAAAAATTAATAACGTCTTCATAAGCGAATCACAAGACGCACACGTTTAAATGTAGCCGATCTGCAACGCGATTGGCTGCCTGAAATTAGAGCGACGGGACTTTAGTGGTCTTTATCGTTTTTCTCATGGTCTTTATCGTACTCGTGGTCCTTGTCGTAGTCCAATTTGAGACCTTTACCGTGACTTTTGTGTCACATGATACCTTACATTCTTTCAAAAGATCAAAAACGGAAATACGAAAATAGCACTGTGTTATTATTACACATAACTTCCAGCATTTTTAAGGTTTGGAACTTTGGAAAACAATTCCAATATACTTACTTACTTACAAATGGCTTTTAAGGAACCCGAAGGTTCATTGCCGCCCTCGCATAAGCCCGCCATTGGTCCCTATCCTGTGCAAGATTAATCCATTCTCTATCATCATAACCCACCTCCCTCAAATCCATTTTAATATTATCTTCCCATCTACGTCTCGGCTTCCCTAAAGGTCTTTTTCCCTCCGGTCTCCCAACTAACACTCTATACGCATTTCTGGATTCGCCCATACGTGCTACATGCCCTGCCCATCTCAAACGTCTGGATTTAATGTTCCTAATTATGTTAGGTGAAGAATACAATGCGTGCAATTCTGCGTTGTGTAACTTTCTCCATTCTCCTGTAACTTCATCCCGCTTAGCCCCAAATATTTTCCTAAGCATCTTATTCTCAAACACTCTTAACCTATGTTCCTCTCTCAGAGTGAGAGTCCAAGTTTCGCAACCATACAGAACAACCGGTAATATAACTGTTTTATAAATTCTAACTTTCAGATTTTTTGACAGCAGACTAAATGATAAAAGCTTCTCAACCGAATAATAACACGCATTTCCCATATTTATTCTGCGTTTAATTTCCTCCCGAGTGTCATTTATATTTGTTACTGTTGCTCCAAGATGTTTGAATTTTTCCACCCCTTCGAAGGATAAATCTCCAATTTTTATATTTCCATTTCGTACAATATTTTCGTCACGAGACATAATCATATACTTTTTCTTTTCGGGATTTACTTCCAAACCGATCGCTCTACTTGCCTCCAGTAAAATTCCCGTGTTTTCCCTAATAGTTTGTGGATTTTCTCCTAACATATTCAAGTCATCCGCATAGACAAGAAGCTGATGTAACCCGTTCAATTCCAAACCCTTCCTGTTATCCTGAACTTTCCTAATTGCATATTCTAAAGCGAAGTTAAAAAGTAAAGGTGATAGTGCATCTCCACGCAAAAAAAATCCTAAAAGAAGATACAAGCATCATAGTAATTTAAATGTGAAATTTTTTAAATCTCCAATATAAATATCAATAACAGAGCAATTTTCATAAAATTTTAATGATTACATTGGAAACTGTGGCGTTATTTGTAATTTTTTCAACAGCTGACATACAACTACTTTCATAACAATATCACTATTTTCCCCTTCAACGACTTCACGGATTTCAATACAATTTTAAGGTAAGCCATTCACTCAGATATGTAACACATATACAAAGACTCAGCGAAATTGGAAACAGTGGGTGACATGGTCTGGATGAATTTATATGGAATGACCCTACCTCAAAAAGGAGGGCCTGGCAGTATAGGTAATGGCCTAATTTTTTGTTATATGCTTTTTCTTCACAGGACCTTTCAGTGTGCAAAGATTGGAACAGAATCTCAATATGACACAGTTGAATGTTTCCTTGTTAAGTACGAGAGATCTAGGGAAATTGGGAGGGTTGAGAACCCTACTGCTATCGGTCATACTGAAAGTTTCTACAAATTAATAAGTGGGTATAGCAACAAAATTATTCCTGCTTTTGCGTTTATTGCATCTCATAGTATTCCCCTTGAATATTATGCACTTGTCCATTCAATGGAACTACGGTAGAACCTGGGTTACACGTAATACATATGTATTTCTGGCTTGTACAATATACAGTATAATTGTGTACAGGACCTGGCAAAATTACATTTAATTACATGTAAATTAATTCTGAATTGTACGTAATTGATTTGTACACTTTCCCAAAAGAAAAAAAAAAAAGGGACGACTCTTCGAGGTGGAAAGTTTAAGTTGTAAAGCGCGATTCACACGATATTGACGTATCCATGCACGAAGACATATCGCCATACCTGCGTATTTTCGTCCTTGATCTTTTGAAAGAAAGTAAGGTAACATGTGACATAAAAGTCACGGTAGAGATCACAAACTGGACTACGACAAGGACCACGATAACGGTCACAAGGACCACAACTACGACAAAGACCATGAGAAAGACAAGAACCACGAAAAGGACCACTACAAAAACAAAAAGGACCATAATAAAGAAAAAGACAAGGACAAAAAGGATCACGATAACGATTACAAGGACAACGATATGGACAACGACCACGATCGGAACTATGTCAAAGACAAGGACCACGATAAAGACCGTAATAGGGACCAAGACAAGAACAAGGACCACGATAAAAATCAGGCTTGGACAACAAGTACCATGAAAAGCACCACGATAAGAATCACAACAATTTTATATATAAAGACCACGATATGGACCATGACAAAGACTAAAAGGAATATGATAAGGTCTACGACAAATACAACAAGGATCGCGCTAAGGACTACGAAACGTTCAATGATGACCACGATAACATCACGAAAAGAATCACGATAAGGATTATCATATTATGTATAAAACGCAAGGGCAAACGTAACATTTACAGAGAATGTGATATTTTACCTCACCCCATCTACTTGTGTAAGGAATTGATCTGATTCCCAAATAACAAGTTCACTAAAGAAATACAGGGTGATTCAGACCACCCGTAACAGTCATTTATTTCGGAAACTAGTCCATTAAAATTTTCTAAACAAAAATATTTATTACTAAAGCACATGTGAACTTTCACTTGAGATTGATTTAATCAATGAATCTTAACAGGAAGTAGGGTCAGTGGAGTATCATCTTAAAATTTCAAATGGGAGTAGTGGTCAAATATGGTACCATTTGATAGGGTTCTTCAAAATAAACAACTTTCAGAGGGAATGTTTTTATTAATTCCTACTCTTTTAATGAGAAAATTTAAAAAAGCAATGGGTGATTCGGACCACCGTTAAGTCATTTATTTCGGAAACTAGTGCATTAAAATTTTCGAGACAAAAATATTTTTGACTAAAGCACATGTGAACTTTCACGTGAGCTTGATTTCACGCATTAATCTTAACAGGAAGTAGGGTCGGTGGCGTATCACTTTAAAATTTCAAATGGGAGTCCGGTCAAATTTGATACTATTTGATAGAGCTCTTCAAAAGGAACAACTTTCATAGGAAACGTTTTTATTAATGCCTACTCTTTCAATAAGAAAACGTACGAGAGACCTGCCAGTCACTTGACCACGCCGAAGTATTAGAAGTCACTGACAGTGTTAGAACAAGAGTACGGGTGTGTGCTGCTCAGTACGGCAGACAGTTTGAACATTTGTCAAAATTAATGACATTGTCCAGTTTTCAATAACACCTGTCAACATTAATTGTCTTGTTTACATTTTCGTATTGTAACATTTCTCAATATTGATGGCATTATCTTTTCGTACGTTTTCTCATTGAAAGAGTAGGAATTGGTAAAAACGTTTCCTGTGAAAGTTGTTTGTTTTGAAGATCTCTATCAAATAGCACCAAATTTGACCGGACTCCCATTTGAAATTTTAAAGTGATACCCCACTGACCCTAATGGATGAAAGATTAATGGATGAAATCAAGCTCAAGTGAAAGTTCACATGTGCTTTAGTTAAAAATATTTTTGTCTCGAAAATTTTAATGCACTAGTTTCCGAAATAAATGACTTACAGGTGGTCCGAATCACCCATTGCTTTTTCGTACGTTTTCTCATTGAAAGAGTAGGAACTAATAAAAACGTTTCCTCTGAAAGTTGTTTGTTTTGAAGTGCTCTATCAAATGGTACTATATTTGACCACTACTCCCATTTGAAATTTTAAAGTGATACGCCACTGATCCTACTTCCTGTTAAGATTCATTGATGAAATCAAGCTCAAGTGAAAGTTCACATGTGCTTTAGTAATAAATATTTTTGTCTCGAAAATTTTAATGCACTAGTTTCCGAAATAAATTACTGTTACGGGTGTTCTGAATCACCCTGTATATGGGTTGTAAATAAAGTAGTGGCAACACTGCCGCGAATGTGTCATGCGCATTCGCTGGCGATACGAGACAACTGGTGATTGTAGTAGGAGATAATATCGATGTATTGAATGATAAAACCGGTTGCTATGACAACAGATGTTACTATGCGTGGTAAAAATATGTCGATCATTATTCTGAACTGCTCTCAACCATGTTTACTAAACTTGAGCAGCGATCGTGGATTAAAAATCGAGGTAGCCAGTGGTAGAAATGCAAGCGAATGTCATTAAGGGTTGCTTGAAGCTTATAGCAATGATGCACTATCATGTCGGACGGTTGCAAGATTGGCCTCTGCATTTCGTACGGGTCGGAATGAGACGGCACATGTGGCTCGCACACGTCGCCCGTCCATTTGTGACGAACAAGTGGAGTTCGTGTGAAGTCTCCTTACAGTTGACAAGATTTATCCAGCGAGGTTGGACTCAGTCATTATAATGTGTGGCACACCCTGAAGAAAAACTTCCATATGAGAAAAATTGCAGCACTCTGGGTTCCTTATAACCTGACAGAAGCACAGAAATGGCACCAATATACAACAGCTCAACTCCATCTACACAGATACCACAACGAAGGGGGCGTATTCCTGTAACGTATTGTTGCCATTGACGAGACGTGGTCACGGGCATAAGAGCCTGAATTAAAGCGTCAGTCTAATAAATGGCACCATAAAGAATGAGAAAAGTGCGATATCAACCCTCTAAGACGAAAGTCATGCTGATAGTGGCATACGAGCGTGAAGGTGTTATCATTAGCCACGCAGTCCCTCAAGACCAAAATATCAATGCAGCATACTACCAACATGTTCTCGAACACAACTTAAGTGCAGCTATGCGGCGCAAACGTCCACATTTCCTGAGAGAGAATCTATCTTTCATCTTGCATAATAATCTCGTTGTCATGTCGCACGTGCAGTGACTTTATTGCTACAGATATGGGAAGTATTGGAACATCCTCCGTATTCCCCTGACATGGGTCTTTGTGACTACGACTTGTTTCCACGGTTGAAAGAACCCCTTAGAGGCAAGAGGTTTCCAGATATTGCATCAGTGCTTCATGCAATAGGGCAATCCATCAGAGAGATCAACAGAAACAACCTCGCTAATGGAATTAAACGGTTACCACAAATTTGGCAAAAGATACAGAAACACGCTGGTGAATATATTGAAGGGATGTAATAGTAATATACGTTACAAGAGCGGTATGTTGAAGTTTTCATGTTCGAGGAAAAGTTTGAAAAAGCGAAACGTAGTTGAGCTTTTTTAATTTCCGAGAACATGAAAACAAACATACCGCTCGTGTATCATACATTATTTTGTGCGAAGATCGTTTATTACATACCTGAAAGACGAATTTCTAATTAGTTGCAATGAAATCTCCATGTTGGTTTCTGTTTAATGACGGCAACTTCGGAAAACCAAAATATCTTTCTTCAACATTGTTGCTATAAAATGTTTTCTGCGTTTACTATACTCCAGCAGGCCGTGATATACGTCTGTCTTTTTTTCCCCCAGTCTATAAATGCGAACTTAAAACAAACGGTAAGGTTATGTAATGATTTATTTTTTTCATTTTAACATTTTAACAATATTATTTGCGTAACATATTGCAGTAATAACATCGGCATCTGGGATCTTGTTGATTTTTTCACGGCTTCCTTAATGTTACTTGTATCAGGAATGCAATAAGTTTCGTGGAGTAGTAGACTTTACTTCATTTTTGCAAATATTTAAAAACAATAATTAACATTGCAATTTAGGTGAAATTGCAGTGATAAGTTTCCATTTTATAATTATTACTATGTTAAAGGTCTCTAAAAATAATTTTAAAAGCCTAAAGCAGTAAAATGAATGTCGCGCTTACGCGGTAAGAAGAGGGAAATTGTTATGTGTGTTACGTTGGGAATACTGAATGTGGTATTTCACACTTACCGCGTATTGGTTCTGTGCGGAAAACAAGCAAATACGCACGACCTCGCACGAATGTATTTTCCATGTAAGTTCAATAATATGTTCGTACTGTCTATGTTGCCACTACTATATTTACAACTCTCGTATATTAGTATTTTTAAACATGTTACCTTGAAATATGTATACACGTTTCTTCATTTTCTTTCCAATTATTTGACGCCACCCTTGAACTTTCGGAAGGTTGAAGAATATACTGCACATTTAATCATGACTCAATGGAATTAAATTTAGGAAATTAAAAAAATAGCTCTACCAAAATTTAAGTTGTTAAGTTATCACGAAGTCCTTTCCAAATCAGACTATTACGATGTAAATTTAAAAATGTATTAAGCATAATATGAGGCTACTGCAATCGTTAGCTTTTGGCAAACTGGGTGTGTATTTTGTAATTCTGTACATTTTTTTTTTCTGTTGGACGCATGAAAAAGATTCTTTCATAAGTCATATTCGAAGCGAAATTAAACGGTTTTCGAAATATATCAGGCGAGTTAAGAATTTTTTTAAATTGCGCAAATTTTGATAAAGCAAACTGGGTCATTAATTTTTATGGAAGGTATAGTTAATTAATTCACGCGAAAATAACTAGGACAGCGATAGATAAATATTGAGAAACAAAACCAGTTGAAAAAGGAAGATAAAGAAAGAGAAACTTCAATAATTATCCATTTAGATATAAAATTACTCGTTATGACATTGTCATACTGGTAGAAGAAAATTAGTAGGTCAAATGAAAGTGTTGTAATAAGGTGAAATTGCACTGTTGCCAGAATATATATAGGTCTACACATACTGAATTTCCACTAAATCGTCTTCACACCCTGAACTAACTCCAGTTGAGGTAAGTATTGCGTGGATTGTTTCAGCTTTATTTCTTATAATGTTATTGGCAAAATTGGCCGTTTAAATATATCGCAATATATGAGTAAAGGTTGTAATATTGTGATACGAGTAATATTGTGTGATTTTTTTTTTTTTTTTTTTTTTTGAGAATTTACTACAATTTTACTGAGTGAGAGGGAGATCGGTTTTTTCCATCAATCTATTAAGGCAGTAGAGTCAGAGTTGTAAGCTCCGAAACCGGTTGTGGTGCTAGAGACGTCCAGTCGGAGCGTGAACTTGCTTATGTCTGTGGAATCACCGGAGCACGCAACGAGTTTTAGTGGAGCGCTCCGCTCCGTTTAAGCTGTGTCTGACAACGCTGTATTAAGGGAATGTTCGTGGGCAATACTTTTCGATTGCAGCGATATTTTACTACTTCATTAACTTATTATTCCCAGAACATGAATTTTACCAGCAATCGAAAAGCATTGGGAACAAGTTTGAATAAGGAACAAAAAAATGTTTCCTTCCCTTGTCTTAGTTACCAGTCTATCGTGCTCTGGAGTGAACAAGGCTCTGAAATCAGCTACAAGGGTCGGTCCGGTTTTTTTTCTTGCCACTACTGTACATTGGTTTACTTCAATTGGTTGGAATTGTAATATACTTCCTTACAAAAAGCAATAATTAATTTTTTTCTGATAAAGTTGCCCTACATCAATCGGTTGATATAATATACTTTCTTAAAAAGAGCAGCGATTAAGTAATTATTCTGCATACGTAGGCCTACTTCAATCGGTTCATATAATACGATTTGTTAAAAAAAAAAGCAGAGATTAATTAATCACTCTACGTACGTAAGCATACTTCAATCGGTTGATATTGTAATACGATTTGTTGAAAAAAAGCAGAGATTAATTAATCACTCTGCGTACGTAAGCAGACTTCAATCGGTTGATATTGTAATACGATTTGTTGAAAAAAAGCAGAGATTAATTAATCACTCTACGTACGTAAGCATACTTCACTCGGTTGATATTGTAATACGATTTGTTGAAAAAAAGCAGAGATTAATTAATCACTCTGCGTACGTAAGCAGACTTCAATCGGTTGATATTGTAATACGATTTGTTGAAAAAAAACAGAGATTAATTAATCACTCTACGTACGTAAGCATACTTCAATCGGTTGATATTGTAATACAATTTGTTGAAAAAAAGCAGAGATTAATTAATCACTCTGCGTACGTAAGCAGACTTCAATCGGTTGATATTGTAAATTTTATACTAAACAACAATGTAATTTTATTATTTCAACAATTACTCTTCACTTTCTACAATTTAATTCTGCTCCCGTCAACAATGGGATTTGCTCTCCACACAGTAACACAGTATTCGTTATTGCACTCCACAGACGACAATGACAATTTACTTGGATTATTGAGAACAACAATGAACTGTTAATTTTTACTAATGTTCACAAAGCACTATTTACAAATCAGAACTTTCAGTTCTCAGTTCACAGTTCTTCTAGCTCAGTCACTCGAGTTCACAGTATCTCGAACCCCAGACCTTAGAGACAGTCCAGTGAACTTCGAACTCAGGTCCCTCCAACTGCGGTCCACTGCATTCGAACTCAGGTCTTCGGATGCTCACACAGTTGCGGACACACATTCAAGTCGAACTCCGGTACACAAGGCTGGCTGACTATAACACTGACTGACTTACTGACTCAAGTTCACTCGCGTGCGTAATTTATACTCACACCATAGTTGCGAGAAAGTACGAGTTCTCGATATTTCCACGCGTGTCCAGAGATAGCACTCGAACAATCCGGACCCCTCTCCTCTCTGCCGCGGTCGCTCTTTCTCCTTTCTTCTCTCAGCAAGCACCAGATGCGCGCGCAACCTCCCCTCGCCGCGTCGTAGTACACCGCCCCTCTGCCCTCTCTCGGCTGCAGAAGCTCCCCTTGCCGCCACACCTAAGTGACCAACGTTTCGTCCGCCGGGCGCTCTGTCGGACATGCGTTCGAATCCCGACGCAGCTGTCACAATATTGTAATGCAGTTTCTTAAAAAGCAGAAATTAATTAATTATGATTCTGGGTTGATATTACAACCAATTTTCTTTAAAAAATTGAGACTTATTATTTATTCTGCGTACGTACACTACCCAGACCGACTGGACCTTATCTTTGTGCTTTAAACTAATACCTTCATATTAAGCCTACATTCTGCAAAAACCAATTCTGCATGTAAATATATGGACAATGGCAATACAGAAAAGATAAAAATGATCAGATTTTTGTGCTATTATAGAGTGGTGAGAATGCTGTTAATTGTTTAGCTTTTTTTTATGTAATCATGTCACAGAAACCTGCAGAAAAGTATATTCTATTATCCATGTGCTAAAAAGGATAAATGTTCATCTCCCCTCTTGCTCAAAAAAGTCCCTTGTGCAGACACTTGTATTTCCCTATTTCGACTATGCGGATATTTTACTGACTAACCTCTCCAGCGACAACAAAATGAAACTTCAACGTACTCATAATTTGTGTGTACGTTTTGTAAGCAATGTTCGTAAATATGATCATATTACCCCATCCCTGGAAGCAATAGGTTGGCTTAAACTAGATAAGAAAAGAAATTTACATTCACTTCTCCTTCTCTTCGAAATCTTGAACTCTTCTATTCCTTCGTACCTGTCGTCTCGCTTCACTTACCTTTCTTCCCACCATAATCTGAACACACGCTCTCGTCATGAAACAATACTAACAATACCATCCCATCGCACCTCCTCATACTCATCTTCTTTCACAATAGCCCTGCCAAGACTCTGGAATTCGCTACCTGCTAGCATCAGGGACTGTCGAAATAAAATTTAATTCAAACGAAAACTTACTAGGCACTTGGTCAGTAATTGATTTCTTGTAAATAGTTTCTTTAATCTATTACAAAATATTTCAATATTCAGTAATTTCATCACTATACAATTTTGTTATTATAGATTTAATTTTTAATTCAATAAATATAAAATATTCTTTGTTTCTATATGATAAATTATCTAGCTTTAATTATTCAGGTAATCTTTTCGTACTTTGATTTAATTGTAATTGTAAATTTAATACTAATTGTAATGTTATTTGTAATTGTAATTATAAATTTAATACTAATTGTAATTTTATTGTTGATATTGTAGTTGGAATCTCCTGGTAGAGGGGCAGAGAAGGCCTGACGGCCTTATCTCTACCAGGTTAAATAAATAAATACTAATACTACTACTACTATTAATTGCAGGTACCCAGAACTGTGCAAGAGTCCACAACAAAATGTCAGCCTCTCATCATTTGTTCCTCTTTGCGTTTCTACTCGTAATAATGGTAAATTTTTAAATAATATTTTTAAAATAAATGAAAGTTAATTTTGTAATTTTTCCAGCTTTGAAACATCACAACTATATTATGAAAATGAGTATGCATTGAAATTAAACTTTCATATATTCAGTTTCTTCAATCTTTGTTTGAATACAATTAATAGTTTTCTAACTACCATCTTCTGTCCAAGCATCATTAAAAATAAAAATGTACTAGCAAAAAGTAAGAGAGAAAATAAATAAACACAAAGTAGGTCAATATATCAGCAGTAACTTCTTGAACTTGGTAAATCCCGTGTTCTCGAATAGCATTACATATTAACTTTTGTTCAATCCACATGCAATGTTTGAATTAAATATGTCACCTTTTCATGAATTGTTTCAGATGCTTGCCACCCAGAGCCTCGCTCAACGTAAGTGATTTTTTGCATCGAAGTCATATTTAAAATAAGTAATCATGAAATACATAATGACATTTCTGTTTGCACAATATGTAGCAAAAGTACTAGTGTTGGATAAAAAATAATGGCAACAGTTCGATATTTCTGACATGGCTTCATTCACAGGGGTACAACATTTGCGTACCTTCTATATAGTCGCCCCCCTTATTTATTACCTTTTGCCAAATGTTTGGATGAATGGAGACGGGACGAAATATAAATATAACCATTGAGTACAGTTTTAGCTAAGATAGAGAAAAAAACACCCTTTTTTCCGTCCCAAAATGATTTTTTTTCACTTCCTCGAGTATTTATCTCTGTTTTAAATGAAGTCTTAAGGTGCGCAGATTTGCGGAAGTAATAAATTATGCGCACTATTCTTGCCAGGTGCAGTAGTGCAATTTTTCTCGCTTGCAGTTATTTCAATATATGAGAACAGAATCTGCTTCCGAAATGCAATTCAGGGAATGCAAGGTGACAAGTTGTTAATTATATATATCAAATAAGCTTCCAAAACGTGCAATAATACTTAAAGAGTTATATTTTTCCCGTAAGATAATTTATTGTTGCAGCGCAAGAGGATAAAGAATATGATTTCCTTTTTAAGAAATGAACATTGTCTTAGTCAGCTACTTATTAAATTAGGTTCTTATCTTCATAGTCATGAAAATTTAGAGAATACCTAGGCCTACCCCGGAAAAAATCGTGGCTGTCCAAGAAAGCTTTTCCATTACAGCAAGTGTGAGGTCGAAACAAAGACAATCCAAACAAACAGAACTTGTATACAAAACAAATGTACTACCTGTAACTACTGTATAAAGTTTCATGAAAATCTGTTAGATAGCTGAAAAATTACTAATTTTGTGTAAATGCATCCCCATATAAGGGGTAGTTCCCCTTACATCAATGTAATCAGAGTTTATATGCAAATCAAATGTACTACCTGTAACTACTGTATAAAATTTCATGAAAATCTGTTACATAGGAGAAAAGTTATTAATTTTTTATTAATTGCGAACACCAATAAAAGGTAGTTCCCCTTATCAATGTAATCAGACTTTGTATATAAATAAAATGTACTACCTGTAACTACTGTATAAAATTTCATGAAAATCTGTTACATAGGAGAAAAGTTATTAATTTTTTATTAATTGCGAACACCAATAAAAGGTAGTTCCCCTTATCAATGTAATCAGACTTTGTATATAAATCAAATGTACTACCTGTAACTACTGTATAAAATTTCATGAAAATCTGTTAGATAGGAGAAAAGTGATTAATTTTTTTACTAATTGCGCTCACCTATCAGGGGTAGTTCCCCTTATATCAATGTAATCAGAGTTTATATACAAATCAAATGTACTACCTGTAACTACTGTATAAAATTTCATGAAAATCTGTTACATAGGAGAAAAGTTACTAATTTTTTATTAATTGCGCCCACCTATCAGGGGTAGTTCCCCTTATATCAATGTAATCAGAGTTTATATACAAATCAAATGTACTACCTGTAACTACTGTATAAAATTTCATGAAAATCTGTTAGATAGGAGAAAAGTTACTAATTTTGTTTAATTGCTCCCCTCCCTATAAGGCAGGCATGTCAATTGATGCCCACAGGAGCAAGCGCGCGCTTTAGAGCCCAGGAGAGCCTGAGTGCTTTACAGCGGAAAGGAAAGAGATAGACGAAAGAGGTGGTATATGCCGCTTGGTCGAGCTATATTCAGGGATGGCCAGCACTGATCCAATAGATAAAGGGAAGAGAACTTATTAAAACTGTATCCATGTTAATTTTTAGATTTGCCTGAGAAGTATAAGGGCATTATAAGAATGTAAGTTTTAATTTTAATGCTCATTTTTCACAAGTTTGATTTTTTTATTCAAAAGAAATATTTTCTCAACTTTTCCTATAGAAAAGTGAAATTTTCAGATATAGTCCTATTTATCTAGTAGCCTTACAGAATGTTTTCGTAAATCTAATATACCGTATATACGTATTACTGAAGATCGTGTATTGGAAATATTGAAAATATTCGCATGGAAATTGTTTGTAAGGAAATGAATTAACAAAGCGACTACTGTTACGTCATAAGCAAAAGATACGTGCCCATGTGTTGTAAAAATGTCAGCTGTATAGCTTCAGCAGATTTCGAGAAAATAATTTAATATTCTGATGATAATGAAGTCGCTACATATCACCTTAAAAGCATAATGCGATAAGAGTTTTGTTATGTAATATTAGTTACACTTAAAACAGTTACAGTACCTAGGTAACTTTGCTTTGTACTGTAATATTGTTTTGATTAGTTTATTGATTACTTTTGTAAGGCTAAAGATACCATCAATATAAATTCCAACTTATCATGTCATACTCAATCTCTTTCTTTGGAATATTACTTTCTTTATGAATGATGTGTTTCATCCACTTAATACAGTATAATATTATACTACTATGTTATTAAGATCTAAAACACAACTGCAATATTAAGAAATCAGTGTTAGTACTTTTGTTTTACAGACAATATAGATAATATCAAACAGAAAGAAGCCTACAAGGGACAGTTTCCGTTAGACCAACGTAATCAGAGCTTGTATACAAAACATATATCCTAACTGTAACACTGTGTAAAATTTCATTAAAAAAAATCCGTTAAGTAGGAGAAAAAGTACTAATTTTGCCTAATTGCGCCCCCTATAAAGAGTAGTTCCCTTTATACCAACATAATCAGATCTTGTATACATAACATATATTATGCTATCTGTAACTACTGTGTAAAATTTCGTGAAAATTTGTTAGGTAGTTCAAAATTTATTAGTTGTCCCGCTAAATTTGCATTTTAGACCACTGTGTGCTGTAACGAATTTTTCTGTGTTAATAACAAATGGTAACCATCATAACTAATTAAGCTTTACATAGATTGAAGACTGTTGTTCAGAGAGTTCCTCCAAAAATTGAAATAAATTAATCGTCATAATTATTGAAATAAATGTTTTGAATTGTCAGTTTTATACTACTATTTAAGCGCCTTTTTTTCCACAGTCTGTATGAAGAAGGAGGAATGCGAGTTCACATGCAATACATACGATTTTTTCTGTCCACCTCACTTATGCTTCTGTGAATAATCTGCTCATGTACGGAATGTAATACTTGAATTGTACTATTCATATCTAGTAAAATAAATACTGCTATTAAATGTTGTATTGTGTTTTATTATTCAAATTCCGTGGCAATGTGGCTCCGCCAGTAATTCTATTTCTGAAGTTTACACTTACATCCTTCACTTTGCGTATATTATAGCATTTGTATTTAGAATATTATTCATTTCGTTTGCTTAAGTGCCGATACCTTCACAATGATACATTATATACCGGTAATAAATAAGATTAATGACACATTGAGGTCACACTCGGGGGTCTACTGTAGCCGCTGCAGGAAGTTTGGGAAAGGTTCGATATTTTTTTATAAAAATCAATAGTACGTTTGGACCAGTAATGGCATCTCGTTTAGGAGGGGTTCGATATTCCCTTATATTCAAATCAACACTGTGATTGGACCAGTATTGGTAATCCGTTTGAACCGCATCTGATAATCTATTATATTTACATAAACATTGTGTTTGGACCAGTATTGGTAACCCGTTTCGGCCGGGTCTGATAAGTTCTTATATTCATATCAATAGTGTGTTTGGAACAGTATTGGTAACCCGTTTGGGCCGTATCTGATAATCTCTTATATTCAAATAAACATTGTGTTTGGACAAGTAATGGTAACGCATTTGGACCGGGTTCCATAATCTCTTATATTCAAAACAACAGTGTGTTTGTGCCTGTAATGGCAACTCGATTGCGACGGGTTCTATAATCCCTTTTATTCAAAACAACAATACGTTTGGATCAGTAATGGCCCGACAGAACACGCCTCAGTCTCTTTGGTACACGCAGGTTTCCAGAACACGCTCCAGTCTTTTTTGGTGTATACGCAGGCTGCTAAAACGCGCTCAAGTCTCTTTGGTATATACGCAGGTTGCCAGAACACACTCCAGTCTCTTTGGTATATACGTAGGTTGCCAGAACACGCTTCAGTCTCTTTGGTATATACGCAGGTTGCCAGAACACGCCTCAGTCTCTTTGTTATATACGCAGGTTGCCAGAACACGCTCCAGTCTCTTTGGTATATACGCAGGTTGCCAGAACACGCTCCAGTCTCTTTGGTATATACGTAGGTTGCCAGAACACGTTCCAGTCTCTTTGGTATATACGCAGGTTGCCAGAACACGCTTCAGTCTCTTTGGCATATACGCAAATTGCCAGAACACTCCTCAGTCTCTTTGTTATATACGCAGGTTGCCAGAACACGCTCCAGTCTCTTTGGTATATACGTAGGTTGCCAGAACACGCTCCAGTCTCTTTGGTATATACGCAGGTTGCCAGAACACGCTCCAGTCTCTTTGGTATATACGCAGGTTGCCAGAACACGCTCCAGTCTCTTTGGTGTATACGCATGTTGCCAGAACACGCTCCAGTCTCTTTGGTATATGCGCAGGTTGCCAGAACATGCTCCAGTCTCTTTGGTATATGCGCAGGTTGCCAGAACATGCTCCAGTCTCTTTGGTATATACGTAGGTTGCCAGAACACGCTCCAGTCTCTTTGGTATATACGCAGGTTTCCAGAACACGCTCCAGTCTCTTTGGTGTATACGCAGGTTGCCAGAACACGCTCCAGTCTCTTTGGTATATACGCAAGTTGCCAGAACACGCCTCAGTCTCTTTGGTATATACTCAGGTTGCCAGAACACGCTCCTGTCTCTTTGGTATATACGCAAGTTGCCAGAACACGCTCCAGTCTCTTTGGTATATACGCAGGTTGCCAGAACACGCTCCAGTCTCTTTGGTATATACGCAGGTTTCCAGAACACGCTCCAGTCTCTTTGGTGTATACGCAGGTTGCCAGAACACGCTCCAGTCTCTTTGGTGTATACGCAGGTTGCCAGAACACGCTCCAGTCTCTTTGGTGTGTACGCAGGTTGCCAGAACACGCTCCAGTCTCTTTGGTATATACGCAGGTTGCCAGAACACGCTCCAGTCTCTTTGGTATATACACAGGTTGCCAGAACACGCCTCAGTCTCTTTGGTGTACGTAGGTTGTCAGAACGAGACGTCACAACACAAAGAGAAGAGTCTCTTCGGCTAGGTTGCAAGCACACACCGATTGACAAGTAGGTTGCGAGCAGACATCGCCTGAAATTCTGTAACTTGCATTAGTAGGGAAATAACAGATAAAATTAAAACGAAAAAGGGAAAGCTGTGCTTAATAATATACAACTATAAGTTTATTAAAGTGAATCAACTAAAGGATGATCTATTCGCTTCAGATGTACAAATCGTAAGTGCAATGCAAATGTTTGCGTAAACGAATTTTTAAATGAAGTGTTAACGGTTAAAAACTTTCCGCATAATCACATAGAAATGGATATACTGATCAAGTGAAACTAGAAACTGTCCAAACAGCATTGAAACGTAAAGCAAAAAAAGACTTAATATAAACATCTGTATCTTGGCGCCACCCAAATGAGCAAAACTCGTGTTTGGGGCCAGTTCAGCATAAATATTATTAAAACTAGCCTCACCCCTGCGCTCCGCTGCACCCGTTAGAAATAAACATAAAGTAATTACATAATTAAAATAGGACATTTGATCCAGGGAACATTTGTGTTTGATAGAAGGATAAATCGTTTATTATGTTACTTAATTTAAATTGTATTTAAAAATTAAAATGCGATCATTTTGATCATTTGGTCACAAAAATTATTTTAGAAAATATAGCAAACGAATGCCTAATTAAGTTTTCTGTGCTTAAGAAGCTATTTTAATCTTACCTGTCCTCGATTCACTCAGAAGTTACTGTAATAACATTATAGCATTATGTCCATCTAGAGAAACTACACTTTCCAATGGTGAATTAATAATTAATTATACAAATCGGTTAATTTAGCTTCCGATATTACTTCATGCAAGCACAGAAACGTTCTCTGTAGGCTACCGTATGTTTCAGCTTTCGATTGTTGTTGTCCAAGGCCCCTTATAGACTAAGTCATTTGTTTTTTATTTCATTATATCGCCTTAGATAGCGTTGTTATTGTAATTTTGAAACTCATTTATCTCATTAAATATCTGTCCTATCAAAATTTTGCATGGAGTAAAAACTTATCGGAAATTATTTTTAAAGAAACTTTAGTTATGTAATATTTTTCATGAAAATTAATAATAAGGGAGATATTTCAATTTATTTAATTCAAGCCCCCTTATAACCCCCCCTTTTAAATAAAATATTTTGAATGCCATATAGCCTAAATTCTAAGTTACAATGAACTTAATTTATATTCCAATTTTAATATAAATCGGTTCAGCCATTATCACTAGAAAAGGTAACAAACATCCAGACAGACAGACGGACATACAAACAGAAATTTCAAAAAAGCGATTTTCGGTTCCAGGGCGGTTAATTATATATGTTAGGACTAATTATTTTTGGAAAATCGAAAATTACCAGAAAAATTTCGGCTACAGATTTATTATTAGTATAAATTAATTATTTAGTATTGCTATTTTTAAGTAATTATTTAATATTAGTATTATTTACAACTATGGCTAAAACATAACATTTACAGATATTAATGGGGATATAATAAATACATATTATGTACAAGAAGGCATAATTTAAAAGATACCTGTAAAATAAATGACATAATAATATAGTTAATTGTTTTTTTTTTAATTTGTCAGTGATGAATTTCACTGCTTCAGGTTTTAATAAAAGAATTCAATAACTTAGAAAAAAAAACTTGAGCTGTGTTTTAAACCAGCAGTTGTAAAACGTTAGGTTCAATTAATTTTCGTTGCCTACGGTTTCTTATTCGTAGATTAAAATATTCAGCAAATGAGGAAGTCGGATAGAAGAAGGGAATGTAAAAATGTTGAGCATATCGCACAGATATTATGTAAGTCCCGAAAAGCAAGCAATAAGTAGCTATGTGATAAAACTTTCCTCTAAGACTGTACCTAAAGACACAAAATATTTAAAGTAGATTTAATGCTAAAATATCAAAATATAATCTAGACCAGGCATGTCAAAAATCAGACACTGAAAGTGCAGTGTATGTGCGCGGAACGCCGGTCTGTGCAGATTGCGTCATTCACGTGTTGCTCTTACCAGTTCTTAGCGGGAGGGACGTACAAGAATCTATTCTGCGCTTCTAGTGTTCAATTAAATTGACATTTGGACATTATAAACATACTTAGCAGAAGGAAAAAACACAATTATTGTCAGTGTCAATATTTGACAATAATTGTAACACAAGAAACAATAGAATTACTCAGTTACAATTCACAAAGCAGTCGTTTGTAAAGAATCATTTATTTACACGATTTGTATACAGTATTTGAAGAAAATACAAATATTGCAGTAATTTCGAAACAAAAAACGAACACAGTATTTCATTTTACGTAGTAGGTACTGATTATTTCAAAGTAATACTCTTTCATTGTTCGTCAAGCATTATTGGGACCACTGGTGCATAAATGTTAAAGAAAATATTTTACTCCCAATTACATGCAATAGGACATTGTGAGGCTTTTACACTGGAATCACTTCCTTGCTGTATATTAATATAAATTCACATTATTATTAATAAATTGGATAAATTAAGCTTGAATTTAAATGTATATATAGTTTATTTGGAAAACGTTGAGAGCAAGTATCAGCAAGTTGGGAGCGTTACTGAATTGAGTTAAAAGAATAGTTCACAAGCTGTGAAGCGAGGTCATTTTCTTTATGTCAGGTTTAAAGATTTATTAACGTAAGTATATTAAGATAATATAGTAACGAGAGATGGAAAATTTGCCATTACGTATTATTTTTCGAGAAAAATTTGTCGCTTTACAAATATTTGCTTTCTTCCTTCCCTTACAACCTCAAGACCCTCACATGTATTCTTCACTCTATATTCTCATCACTTATCAGCTTATCAAATAAAAGTTGTAAGTCGTCTAACCATTAATAGTTGTGTTATTACAGGCTCCAAAACAACATCATTGTCATGTTTGTCTTGCCGTGAGAGTACTGATTAAGAAATAAGAGCTGGCCAATATTATATTTTGAGAATTTTATTAATCTGATTTAAATTCTCACATCACTACTAGATCCACATGATATGATGAAAGCCTTTCATTTTAAAATAATTACTGTTGGCTGAGGAAAACATCATAACAGTTACGTTATATGATTCGTGATTTCTCTTCCTCGTTATATCTGTGGACTCCTCACTTTATTTTCCATAACGCATTCACAATCACAGCTC
The DNA here is from genome assembly GCF_040183065.1 of Periplaneta americana. NCBI lineage: Eukaryota > Metazoa > Arthropoda > Insecta > Blattodea > Blattidae > Periplaneta > Periplaneta americana. The sequence continues at coordinate 171,621,885 of NC_091123.1, forward strand.
AATGAGCATCCGAACTGATCTGTGTTGCTGAAAGAAAAGTTGATATGCTGTTGCAGGTCTGTATAGCCCTGTCGCGTTCCCCTCCAAGCCGATTCACTCCCTCCAGGTAGGGGAATAGGAACTGCACATTGCACAGAGACCAGTGCACAATGTGCGCGACTACACAATGTGCAGGGTTTTGACATGTCTGCTCTAGATGGACATAATGCTATAATGTTATTACAGTTACTTCTGAGTGAATCGAGGACAGGTAAGATTAAAATAGCTTCTTATGCATAGAAAACTTGATAGGCTATTCTGTATATTCATTTCCTATATTTCTTAAAATAATGTTAATGAACACATTCATTCTCATCTCAGAGAATCAACGATGGGTGTTAACATGTATAATTATTCATCCTGAGACCAAAAATCATTTTTTAATTTTTGATTGTATGTCTCTGTCTGTCTGTCTGTCTGTCTGTCTGTCTGTCTGTCTGGATGTTTGTTACCTTTGTTACCTTTTCACGCGATAATGACTCAACGGATTTCAATGAAAATTGGAATATAAATTAAGTTCTTTGTAAGTTAGATTATGGCATTCAAAATAATTTATTTAAAAGGGAGGTTATAAGGGGGCCTGAATTAAATAAACCAAAATATCTCGCTTATTATTTATTTTTGAGAGATATGTTACATAACAAAAGTTTCTTTAAAAATTATTTCCGATACGTTTCATTCCAAGCAAAATTTTGATGGGACCAAATTGCACAAAAAACGGATGTTCTCTGAACCAAATGATCATATTTTAATTATTTGCATGTAATAACAATTAAGGAACATGTTAAAGGAATTATCATTGCACTAAAAGAGTGCTCTCTGGAGCAAAATGATCGTATTTTGATTATTTAAACACAATTAAGTGACATTAAACGATTTATTCTTCTATCAAACACGAATGTTCCCTGGACCAGATGTCCTATTTTAATTATGTAAATACTTTATCATTCTTACTAATAAACCGTGTATAGTTTTTATACTAGACTTATGCAGAGTTGAGACAGAAAACTTTACTAATAAACCGTGAATAAGCTATGGACGTATAAACAGGCTGTAACTATACAATGGGAATTGCTTTGCAGTAGTTATATACACGAAACCCCTTGTTTAAGCGTTATATATAGAAAAAGAATGGCCGCCCCTCTAACAGCTGTTCGTATCGACTGTCATTTTATTATGATGGTTGCCTAATAACCAAAGAAGAACAAACCAAAGAGCACAGAATAATTAGAATAATATTACGGTACCTTTTACTCTTTGACCAAAATTAGTATGGTAATCGATTAGAGCCAGTTGCACTATCGATACTTAACACGCCACACTAGAGCCCTCTACCGGATGCAATAGAGAATCTCAGATATTCTATTACCTTTCGTAATGAAGTAATGACGAAACTATGACGTAGCTGTGTAACAGTTGTACTGTTATACTCGAAGTATGTAGTGATTATTAGTAAGGAATTTACACACGACGTATAAATGAGCTACTCATTGTATAAGTATAAGACAGTTAAACGTCTGTATATAGAGTTTTTATTAGTAAGACCGTACATATATTTCTAACAAGTGCAGCTTAGCGCACGGGTACAGCTAGTTAAATTTATAAAATTAAAGAATAGGCCTAATAAACGTTAAGCTGTTAAGTTACCACGAAGTCCTTCCCAAACCAGATTATTAAATTACATTTAAAAATGTATTAACCATAAAATCGGGCCACTTCAATCGGTAGTTTTTGGCAAACTTTAAGTATATTATATAATTCTGTACAATTTTTGTTATTGTTGGACCCATTAAAAAGATTCTTTCATAAGTCATATTCGAAGTAAAATTAAACGCCTTTCGAAATCCATGACGCAAGCTACGAAATTTTTCAAATTGCTCAAATTTTGATAAAGGACATCGTGTCATTAATTTTTACGAAAGGTATGGTTAATCAATTCTCGCGAAAATAACTAGGACAGCGATAGATAAATGTTGAGAAACAAAACCAGTTGAAAAAAAGGAGATAAAAAAAAGATACATCAGTAATTATCCATTTAGATATAAAATTAGTGGGTATGACATTGTCATACTGATATAACCAGATTAGTATGTTAAATGAAAGTATTGAAATCAGGTCAAATTTCATTGTTGCTAGTATATCTAGGTCTACACAAACTGAATTTCCACTAAATCGTCTTCACATTCTGAACTAACTCCAGTCGAGGTTAATTTAACTTCCGATATTACTTCATAGAAACGCAGAAACATTATCTGTAGGCTATCTTTCATAGCTTTCGATTGTTGCTGTCCAAGGCCCCTTATAGACGAAGTCATTTGTTTTTTAATTCATTACACGGCCTTAGATGGCAGTTATTTTAATTTTAAAACTCATTTATCTCATTAAATATCAGTCCTATCAAAATTTTTCAAAGAATAAAACTTATCGGAAATAATTTTTAAAGAAATTTTTGTTATGTACCATTTTTCACAGAAATCAATAATAAGCGAGATATTTCGATTTATTTAATTCAGGCCCCCTTATAACCCCCCTTTTAAATAATGTATTTTGAATGCCATATAGCCTATAATCTACGTTACAACGAACTTAATTTATATTCCAATTTTCATCGAAATCCGTTCAGCCATTATCGCGTGAAAAGGTAACAAACATACAGACAGACAGACAAAAATTTCAAAAAAGCGATTTTCGGCTTCAGGGTGGTTAATTATATATGTTAGGACCAATTATTTTTGGAAAATCGAAAATTACCAGAAAAATTACGGCTACAGATTTATTATTAGTCTAGATAATGTTATTGGCACAAGTGGCCATTTAATATATCCAGTAGAATAAATGTTGTAATATTGTGATACGAGTAATATAGTGCTAGTTTTTTTTTTTCGAGAACTTATTACAATATTACTGAGTGAGCGGAAATCGGTTTTTTACGTCAAACGTACGCGTATTAAGGGAATGTTCGTGGACAAGTTGCTTCCCAAAACAGCTCTGTAAAATTGTAATAAATTGTCCAAAGAACTATCACAATATTACGTGTATCACAGTTTTACCAACGTTTACCCTAGATGAGTAATGTTAAGATAGATAACAAAATCTGTATACATATGTATTGGTCTCTAGTGTGTGTGGTCCATTTCATCGTTCCCTTTTATACAGGTATTGGTCTGTAAGTTCTGCAAAAGGAGGAGGATAAACGAATTTATATATATATATATATATATATATATATATATATATATATAAAATATATATATAACATGGAAACAAAAAACTAAGTAGTTTACAGGAGGAGACTGTTAAGATAGTACTGACGGTAAATTGTAAGAAAACAAAACAGATAAGGATAAATAGCAATATAAATTTCACAAGTTCCAAATAAATAGACAACGTACTTACTTAGTCACTTACTTACTTACTTACTTACTTTTTAAGGAACCCGCAGGTTCATTGCCGCCCTCACATAAGCCCGCCATTGGTCCCTATCCTGAGCAAGATTAATCCAGTCTCTACCATCATATCCCACCTCCCTCAGATCCATTTCAATATTATATTCCCATCTACGTCTCGGCCTCCCTAAAGGTCTTTTTCCCTCCGGCCTCCTAACTAACACTCTATATGCATTTCTGGATTCGCCCATGCGTGCTACATGTCCTGCCCATCTCAAACGTCTGGATTTAATGTTCCTAATTATGTCAGGTGAAGAATACAATGCGTGCAGCTCTGCGTTGTGTAACTTTTTCCATTCTCCTGTAACTTCATCCCTCTTAGCCCCAAATATTTTCCTAAGAACCTTATTCTCAAACACCCTTAATCTCTGTTCCTCTCTCAAAGTGAGAGTCCAAGTTTCACAACCATAAAGAACAACCGGTAATATAACTGTTTTATAAATTCTAACTTTCAGATTTTTTGACAGCAGACTAGATGACAAAAGCTTCTCAACCGAATAATAACACGCATTTCCCATATTTCTTCTGCGTTTAATTTCCTCCCGAGTGTCATTTATGTTTGTTACTGTTGCCCCAAGATATTTGAATTTTTCCACCTCTTCGAAAGATAAATCTACAATTTTTATAGTTCCATTTCGTACAATATTCTGGTCACGAGACATAATCATATACTTAGTTTTTTCGGGATTTACTTCTAACCCTATCGCTTTACTTGCTTCAACTAGAATTTCCGCGTTTTCCCTAATAGTTTGTGGATTTTCTCCTAGCATATTCACGTCATCCGCATAGACAAGAAGCTGATGTAACCCATTCAACTCCAAACCCTCTCTGTTATCCTGGACTTTCCTAATGGCATATTCTAGAGCGAAGTTAAAAAGTAAAGGTGATAGTGCATCTCCCTGCTTTAGCCCACAGTGAATTGGAAAAGCATCAGATAGAAACTGGCCTATACGGACTGTGCTGTAAGTTTCACTAAGACACATTTTAATTAATCGAACTAGTTCTTGGGAATACCAAATTCAATAAGAATAAGATATGGAGGGTAGCTGCGAATATATTGAATAAGCAGTCGTGGACAGCCGATATGGGGTGGTCCTCCAGCTTAGGGGTTGGGCGATGGTCTAACAACCCATCACCGTAAAAAACAGCGTGTTACGAAACCTAACAGTAAATAGACAATGTATCGAGACTAAAATAGAGTTTCAATATTTGGGTAGTTTGGGGACAATACATGGTGGAGCAGGGCATGTAGCACGTAAGGGTGAATCTAGAAATGCATATAGAGTGTTAGTTGGGAGGCCGGAGGGAAAAAGACCTTTAGGGAGGCCGAGATGTAGATGGGAAGATAATATTAAAATGGATTTGAGGGAGATGGGATATGATGATAGAGAATGGATTAATCTTGCTCAGGATAGGGACCAATGGCGGGCTTATATGAGGGCGGCAATGAACCTCTGGGTTCCTTAAAAGCCAGTAAGTAAGTAAGTATTAGTTTAAATGTGAAATGGCATTTGTTAACAAACTTCGTTATCCCTGCCTTGTAAAAATATTGTGACAGCGACGTGAGAATCGAACTCACGACCAGCGTCCCGCAAGAAAGCAGATCGCGCGGAGCACGGAGGGCCGGCGCGCGGCGGAGTAGTGGGGAAAGGGGCCTACACGCGAGGGGAGGCTGCGCGCGCAGCTGCTACTTAACGCAGTGAATGGGAAACGGACCTTCCCGACCCTTCGAGAAATCCGTCGAAGTGGAGATATCCAGATAATTCTCTACACACCTGTAGAAATTTCTCGCAACTATGATTTTGCTATAAAAGAAGAAGCGCCAGCGAACTCGAGCAGTTTTTCAGTTATTCAGTCAGTGAGTAAGCCAGAGCAAGCAAGCAAGCCAGTGCTGTGTACCGGAGTTCGACTCGAGTGTGCGTCCGCAATTGTATCAGCATCCGAAGGCCTGAGTTCGAGTGCAGTGGACCGCAGTTGGAGGGACCTGAGTTCGAGTACAGTGAACTGTCTCTGAAGGTCTCTGGTTCGAGATACGGTGAACTCGAGTGACTGAGCTAGAAGAACTGTGAACTGAGAACTGGTAGTTCTGATTTGTAAATAGTGCTTTGTAAATATTAGTTAAGATTAACAGTTCATTGTTGTGCGTAATAGTCCAAGTAAATTGTCATTGTCGTCGGTGGAGTGCTATAACGAATACTGTGTTGAGTGAAGATCCAATTGTTGACGAGAGCGTTTAAGGTGAATTGTAGAAAGGAATTATTGTTGTGACGAATAAATTACATTGTTGTTACTAATAAAATTCACAATATCATTGCCCATCATCTGTGGGCTATTAATAGGTGAGACCTTGCCTGTATAAACAAAAATACTTCGTCGCTTAAGAACCAATACCGCGTAACTGACAAAATGTAAATTTTACAGAAGGAAAAAACCGAATAAAAACCATAAAAATAACGCAATAGTCTTGAAAATTGGTGTATGGCTATGAAATAGCATAACTAATTTGTAACTAAGTGAAAATGGATGATCATGGCCGCAGACATTTGGCCATGTCACTTACGCGGTATTGGAACTCTGCCGTTTACTACATTTTGTTAGTTACGCGGTATTGTGAGACAACTTTAGCAGCTTCAAGACACATGTTGACAAGCGTTTTCTTTGCGTGAAAACTGCCTTCTGGAAATATTATTAGTGCTCTTGTATCTGTCAATGTGTTATCTGAATTGTTGTCCTACCATCTGACTTGAGGTCAAGGTCGGTATGCTGTAGCTTGAATGAGCACTAGATTACGTTCCAGACAATGATTGCTGCATTCTTAGTCAATCAAATACTGAAACTATGGGAAAGGAAAAACGAGGACACAGTTCAATGTTAATAATAATAATAATAATAATAATAATAATAATAATAATAATAATAATCTGATACCAGGTACTTTATTTTCACACAATGTATTTGAATAGATAAGTAGAATTGTTACTAAAACGTTGCTGACAAATACAATTTTATAATAAAATAATGAATAATAATAATGTTATTATTATTATTATCATTATTATTATTATTGACAATGGACTTGACTGACTTCCGAATAATGAAAAGAAAATCATATGAAAATATAATAATGATATTTTTTCAGGCACAATATTCGTTAAACACAGTAAAGAAATAATTATAGTTCTATGCTGAAATCACAAAAAGTAATCCTTGAGTAACACTAGTGTGGAATACTATCATAAAAACTATGGCACAATCGGTTCTATATACAATAATGTGACGGTAATTTAGGCAGGCTACTAATGTTCTTTTTTTTTTCTGTGCTTTTGCACGAGAATATGACTTTTTTCTTACTGAAGGGACGCCATCAGTACTATTAGCTAAACAATGTCGTACAGTTCATTCTTCAATTCCCAATGTACACAGAAACATCTTTTCGCAAACCTGAATTTTTTTCTCATCAACTTTTAGGTTGTAGACAAATGTTCTCTTTCTTCTCGATTCAGAATTTGTACTGCCAGGTCTTTTCGTAGGAGTGAAATCCACAAGATTTGATACGTAAACGGTCCTCTGTTCCCAAGTCATAGTTTTCCAGAATGCCTGAAAGATGTGTCTTCTCTCATTAGAAATTAAATTACATCCCCTTACTTTCGAATTTTGGTACATTTTATAAATACACTCTGTCCCCAAATTCCTTGCATCTCTTTCCGTATCATGTGTCACTTTGCCATCTTTCGATCTCTTGTAGCTAAGATAAGCTTCCTCTTCCATTCTAAGTTTTCTATTTTTCATTTTCTTCCACTTACCCTTTTGTGGCTTTGAACTTCTTTTTCTTTTCTGTCAAATGTCCATGAAACGCTACTAGATTCTTCTCTTTACCTTTTTCTGACGAATGTAAAGATGTAGAATAAGTAGCACTCACGAATTCTTCGGGGTCGTCTACATCTGAAGACGCATCCGAAATTTGGTGTAGATACTTCATTGACTGGGTATTGTCTTCAGTTTCTGTCCTATCCTATTTGTAGCGGTATTATTTTAATAGTGTTGCTTTAAATCATACCAGACTGCATAATACGATCAAAACCTTACCGGTAACACTGGACGGATAATCCCTGATCTGCAGCAGCCCATTTTCAGAAGGACGGTTTTCTTTTGCATTTGAATTATCAGGCAGTACACCTACGAATAAGATGAGACTACTAGTGTTTATAAATGTGATATAAATGGATTAAAAACATGTGTAGTAAATATTATCATCAATTTAGATCTTCCTCCTACCGGAGGAAATGGAAGGAACCAAGCTCAGCACCACTGAATGTAACGCAAATTATTTTAGCGGCCCATCCATGATTATTTATATTAAGTACTTAAATTAAGTTTGCTGTTATGATTCCGTAACTGAAGAAAAATAAACGTTTAATAACTGTGATATTTCTTATGCCATACCTTCGTTAATATTCACAGAAGTTTCTCCCGTCTTGAATGCAGAACATAGCACAGATAGGATTTCGTTCTTGCTAAACTGACTGACGTCTGATTCATTGTCCATTTCTTTTCTTGTATCTGTAGGCCTATATAATAATAAAATAATAAATGTACTATATTTCAGTGAATGAACTTGCATTAAGATTCTGCGGGAATTCAGCTCAACTAACTTTCAATTGACATTAGTGAAATAGTTCTATTATATTTACCTCTTAAATATTTGAAACTGAACACTTCTTTAATCTTCTCAGAATATTACACGCTGTTGATACAATTTCACAAGTCAGTAACGAGAACCAGCCTCCGTACTGAGGGCGCCCAGGGAGTAGACATAATATCTGTTGTCAGATACGCGATATTTCCTACAGACTTCTCGTAACTTCAGATACGCGGTATTGTACCCCCCTCCTTCGCACGCAGGCCATTCATGCAATCAAATTCCCGCGCTTGTCAATGCATGCAGATGACAGTGGAGGTACCATCTGTGTAAAAAAGCAATTTTGATCAAAAATGTCAGTTACGCGGTATTGTTTCTTAAGCGAAAACTTGTTTTACTTCCTAAAAAACCCGGACGCATATCAAACATAAATAAATAATTAAATAAAAACAAACAATTTATTAATATATTAACAAAAAAAGGCTTGTGGTGGGGACTAGTATCTCGTCCACAAACCACCTGCGTCAACAACTGCTCTCATTCTGCGCGGCATGGAGTCAAAAGGTTATGGAACAGGTCTAAATTCTTGGTCACCTCCCCCCACGCATCTAGAACTCTGTCCCACAATTCCTCACATGTCCGAACGGGTGGTTATTCTGCCCAATTAGAGCGTAGGATCCTTTTGACTGCAGCCCACAAATTTTGAATCGGATTCATATCTGGTGATTTTGGACTGGGTCGATATTATGCCTCCTCGTAAACCATCTTTGAATCCGGTTGGCGGTGTGTATCGGATGATTATCCTGCTGGAAGAAAAGTGTTCCTTCTGGATATCGTTTTCGGGGGAGGGATCATTACATTTGCCAAAATGTGTTCGTAGACTTCTGCCATAAATCGATCGTGGATGCATTCCAGAAGTCCTGCCCCATCGTATGACATCCACCCCCAACACGCGACCCTCACGCAACCCGACCTGTTCAGTCGTCTCACGAAGCGTTCATCGTAACGATGAACATCCATACGATAAACTAGTGGACTATCGTTGCTACTGGAGATAATTACCTCGTCGGAGAATATGACATTTCTCCAATCGAAGTCCTGTCGGAGAGTAACATACGCAGAATAACCTCTGCGAACCAGGGCAATGAATTATTGTCTCTGTGCTATCTTCAAGCGTAATGACGAAACAGAACGTTTTATTAACAGATAGGAGTATTGCTTGAAAGAGAGAGGGAGGCTTATTATTTATTAGAGTTTGGGCATATTCTAAGAGATATCGCCACATAATTATAGCTTTGCGAGACATATATTATGGCAAATTTGTAATTAAAAAAAAAAAAGAAAATTGTTGGACATACAAACCTTCAGCTACTACTATCAGCTTGTTCAATAGACCAATGCCGTAACGACTTACGCTACTGTGACTTAATATCGTTTCGGCATAATACGTGGTGTTCCTGTTCATATTCGCTTCGGTTGATTTTGTATTTATCAATTTTATTATTATTTCACTCTTCAGAGACCCTGATGTATCTAGAATCAAACCTAAATTCGATTTTATAACACATTTTAGACTTTTAAACAAAATACAGCAATTTAAATTGTTTAATTATGTGTTACCTGGTGAACTACGGTTTTGACGAGACGAGCATGCGCAATGTTGTGTGTCTGGAAGTTAACAAATTGCAGGCGGCCCATTATTTTTGCCGTTAAGTGTAGTATTGTCTATGTTGCCAATATTTTATTTACAACTCTCGTGTATTAGTATTTTTAAACTTGTTACCTTACAATATGTATACACGTTTCCTCATTTTCTTTCCAATTTTTTGACGCAACCCCTAAACTTTCTGAAGGTTGAAGAATATGCTGCACATCAGTGGCGTAGCATGAAATTTTGAGCAGGGGAAGCTAATTCGAGTTGTCTTTCATGCAATATGAGAAAACGTATTACAAAAATAGTCTTAAAATAAATAGTAGTTAATGTCAAGTCAGCAGTCGAAGATTGGTTGGAACCTCGTAAGTAACACCAATAAGGCATGACCTCAAATGGTACGTAGTAAAATATGATTTCACGGTTTACACATATCTCTAACAAATAGACACGTATATGTACTGTATAACATTAGCTCACTCCCTGTCATATTTAGAGGAATCACAATATTAACGGTCAATAGATACAGTATTAGTATCATTACGTAAGTATGCGTCTGTCTTTTGGTTGTTCCTTCATTGACAGCAAGGGAGGCGGTCATTTGTTTCTTAGATCACACTTTTGTTCGTAAGTCAGTCTTGATAATACAATTGTCCTAAAAAAATTCAAGTAAATTAGTGTCAGGAACTGTTATTTCACTCATTATTTATTATATCAGCCACAATGCACACTAACACTTCAACTGAACACAACTAACGAAAAGGGATAACTCGGACACTACTTACTTTCAATGTCAAAGCTAGCTTCTTACGAGCCTTGCGACCAGGGTAGTTTAGTTAGAAAGAGATGGAAAATCTGCGGGGTGGGTTACACAGAAGAATGAGTGTAAGAAACCAGTCTGCTTGGAAGCTGGCGTGTGCAGGCTTCTTGTTTACTGCTGCATCACAAATCATCCTGAGCTGCAGCATCACAATATTTAACGCGTAAATATAAATTCTATTAAAATTAATAAATAATTTTGTCCATAAACTGCAGGTTTATTATGAAATTATTATTAACTGGGGAAGCTGAGCTTTTTAGCTTACATTGACGCTACGCCACTGCTGCACATTTAATTATGACTCAATGGAATTAAATTTAGAAAAATAAAGAATAACCCTACCAAACGTTAAGTTCTTAAGTTACCAGGAAGTCTTTTCCAAGTCAGATTATTACGATGTAAATTTTAAAATGTATTGAACATAATATCAGACTACTTCAATCGTTAGCTTTTGGCAAACTGGAAGTGTATTTTCTAATTCTGCACAATTTTTTTTATTGTTCGACGCATGAAAAAGATTCTTTCATAAGTCACATTCGAAGTGAAATCAAACGGCATTCGAAATATATCACACAAGTTAAGAATTTTTTTAATTGCGCAAATTTTGATAACGAAAACCGGGTCATTAATTTGTATGAAAGGTATAGTTAATTAATTCACGCGAAAATAACTAGGACAGCGATAGATAAATATTGAGAAACAAAACCAGTTTGAAAAAGAAGTTGAAGAAAAAGAAACATGAGTAATTATCCATTTAGATATAAAATTACTCGTTATGTCATTGTCATACTGATAGAAGCAAATTAGTAGGTTAAATGAAAGTATTGAAATCAGGTGAAATTTCACTGTTGTCAGTATATATAGATCTAAACAAACTGAATTTCCACTAAATCGTCTTCACACTCCGAACTAACTCCAGTTGAGGTACGTATTGGGTGAAATGTTTCAGCTTTATTTCTTATAATTTTATTGGCACAAGTGGCCGTTTAAATATATAACAATAGAGTATGGGTTGTAATATTGTGATACGAGTAATATTGTGCTAGTTTTTTTTCTGAGAAAGTATTACAATTTTACTGAGTGAGAGGAAATAGGTTCTTTACGTCAACATGTTAAGGGAATGATCGTGCACAACTTGCTGCTCAAAACCGATCCTTCCCTCGCTCAGTAAAATTGTAATGGATTCTCAAAAGAACTATCACAACATTACTCGTATCACACTTTACCAACCTCTACCCTAGATGAGTAATGCTAAGATAGATGACGAAATCTGAAGGTGTAATGAGACCATAACGGGATAACTAGTTGAAATCTTACGTATGCAGTATTCTTTGGAAACTTTTTTAAATTAGCATTATAGGAATTTACAATGAGGAATCTATAAATCTCATTATAATAGAAATTGTTGCATTAACAAGTATAGTCTACTATCAATCCCCACCATGATTAAGGTGTTATTAATACATATCTGGATATATAACGTAATTTTATCTGCGGAACACGAAATTAATGGTGATGGTGGTGGTTGTAGAACTAGTAATAATAGTACCACAGTCTAATATTATACAGACGCGAAGTTTGGGATGATTTTTTTTCATTTCTCGCGATAGTTGCTAGCCGCTTGGAGCTCTGTGAGTACTAGGAACAATAGACTGTGCCATTGCCATCGTGATTTATTACAGGCCGTAAGCGGACCATGTGACTCCATTAACCCGATCACGAAGAGCGGCTTGTCAACCATATAAATTAGTTGGAATGCATAAAGAGTAACATATATTTCTTTCAAATGTAGTGTACCGGTAATTGCATTAATAAAATTTAAAACAAGGATTATGAGACATTTCAGACATAATTCACTTAAGAGTTAAGATGTAACATTATTTTTGGTGTGGAAATTACGTTGTTCGTATGTGTAATACCTGCCTTTACTTCGATTAAATATTGCGAAATTCTTGTACATTCATTTATGCACGATTCAATAATTTTCAGTTGAACCGCACGGATATTTAGATATGCTGAAATTATAGGTTATGTTTACTGTACCAGTTGCCCTTTTCTGTCTAATTTTAGTGGTCTCCAATGCCCTGCCATTACATATGTACCGGTATATTATGTCGTATGAAAATTGTACGTTATGTTTACTATATTTAACTTATATTCCTATATTCGGAAGTATACATTATAATTAGATATATTGTCATGTATGATACCCCGCACATTCAATTTGTCTGCATTTTAATACTACAATTGAGACTGAATTACTATATTTATCTACAACCTAAGAGACGAAGTAACACAATCGTATGTACACTAATTTCATAGGAGTGATATGATAAATTTTCTGTCTTTATCAAGGAAGGTAGATGTGCTATATTAAAATCACAATATAAATTCTTTTTTATTAAACCTCAAATAGCTTCCATTCTAAACTTAGAATCTTTATGCGAAAAGATTATGTTAACATGTAAAATTCTCTTCACATTAAAATAACACACTTTTGTATTTATTTCTGCAACATATTATGCAACAAAAAGTAAACGGAACTTATGGACACATTACACTAAATAAAACTTAGCAATGATACGCAATAAAGTTATAATATAATATTTCACTAAGCTACATACACTGAAATAGGAAACCGAACATACATTACGGCGGTCCAGATCGAAAAGGCATTGACTGTGCCGTATTTCGCATTGTTGTGAAAAGTTGTGTAAACTGTGAAATGTTTGTTATCGGTTGTAATAACTGTAAATGGCTAAAGTACAATAATTTGAATAATAATATGGAACAAGGAGACGTTTGTTGCACTATAAATTCTAAGAAAAAGAGGTCAGAGTTATCTTTCTTCCGAAAGATCCAGGAAGGTGAGTTTATAAAATATAATATATGCTTTATGAAAATAATATATGTAGCTTATGTATTTCGTATTTCAATAGTGGAAGGAAGGTGTTAATTTTTTCAAAAGAACACGATATCGAAAGTACAATACATTTTATCGTCTGCTAGGCAAATAGTCTGTGATGAGGCGATCGTAGCGATCCTCGTAGCTAGCAACTATCTATGGATGCATATTTTAACTGTCTATGTATGCATATTTAGTAAGTATTGAGCTTCGTAACTGTATATACTAGACTGTGATAGTACTATAGGCTATCCCGTGAAACCAAATGCATGTGTGCGCAATAGCTCACATTACAGAGAGTTTTCGCACCTTCGTCGCCCGCTATGCGTCTAGCGCTATGTTGACGTCAGTAGTGACGTGTGTTCATGTTCGTAAAATAAGTAAAGAATTATAAGGCTGTATTAAACGATATTTGCCGCTCCGTGTTTATCATGTCGTAGCTCCTATGATAGTCAATCAATCGCGCTAACTTTTTCAATTTTTAGCTCAATGTCTGACTTCGATGTGATCTGTTCGGAACAGACATTTACACCTTCAAAACTTGGTAAGCGGCAAAATTTGTATTTTTCTCGTTAGATGGGAAGTAGAAGCGAAAGAAATGTTGAGAAAGAATGGAAATTACTTTTAAAAGTGATCGCTACTCAAAATCTTTCCTGCTTTCCGAGTTACGGCAAGTTAAACAAAGCAGAGTTTTCTCTTGGCGGAGTATTCTCGGCTCACCTTTTGTCGGTTATCTCAACGAAAAATTATTTCCGGAACTTGCTTGTACTACGGCATGAATAATTCACCCATTTTGAGCTGTTCTATGTAGATGAATATCATCCACAATTTCAAATAGAGATGTGGGCAGGAAAGAACATAAGAAGAGCAAATAAGTCTACAAATAAAACGAAGCAAATGGGGATGGATTGGCCATACTCTTCGAAAAGAAAATTGCATTGAGAAAGAAGCTTAAAGATGGAATCCAAAAGGCAGCAGAAGGAGAAGAAGACCAAAGGTTACCTAGAGAAGATCAGTGGAAGAGGAAATACGGAAGGCAGGGACATCTTAACCCGAAATTGCCAATATCGCTCAGAATAGAAGACGGTGGCGTAAGTTTGTTGGCGCCCTTTAACCCAGTGCGAGATACAGGAGATGATGATGATGATGATGATGATGATGATGATGATGATGATGATGATGATGATGATGATGATGATGATGAGGACGACGACGATATATGTATACAGTATATATCATCTCCATGTACAATGATGTAAAGATATATGAAAACATTGCTTTTAAAAATAAATAATTTAATTACGTCAATGTATAATAGACATCATAGACTAACACGTCTTTGTTTGAAAAAGATTTCACAATCGAAAAATCGAATTCACAGTTAAGAATGCACATCAATATTTCTACAATATCCTATATTCTCTTAAATAGCTTCACGTTTTGCTCTGGCCCTTATCTTTCCGCTTTAAACTAATAGGCTACCTTCATATTAAGCCTACATTCTGTAAAAACAAACTCACTATACAGGGTGATTCAGACCACCCGTAACAGTCATTTCGGAAACTAGTGTATTAAAATTTTCGACACAAAAATATTTACTACTAAAACACATATGAACTTTCACTTGAGCTTGATTTCATCAATCACCCTTAACAGGAAATAGGGTCAGTGGCGTATTACTTTAAAATTTCAAATGTGAGCAGTGGTCAAATATAGACCATTTGATAGAGCTCTTCAAAACAAACAACTTTCATAAGAAACGTTTTTATTAATTCCTACTCTTTCAATGAGAAAACGTACGAAAAGGCAATGAGTGATTCAGGCCACGCGTAAGTCATTTATTTTGGAAACTAGAGCATTAAAATTTTGCGAGACAAAAATATTTATCACTAAAGCACATGTGAACTTTCACTTGAGCTTGATTTCACCAATCAGCCTTAACAGAAAGCAGGGTCAGTGGCGTATCACTTTAAAATTTCAAATGGGAATCGGGGTCAAATAGGGTACCATTTGATAGAGCTCTTCAAAACAAACAACTTTCATAGGAAACGTTTTTATCAATTTCTACTCTTTCAAAGAGAAAACTTACGAAAACATGTCATTAATATGAGAAGTATTACGAGAAGAAAGTGTAAACTAGATAAATACATTTTAATGTTGACATAGTATACACGCACAATTACCTGGCTGAGTGTAGACCTGGTGGCCGGCAGCACCGTCGAGAGATGAATACAAGTAAACTATCCCTTCCCCTTTGCTTGTTCAGCAGTGTTTCCTTTAGTCACGGCAATACAGTATCTGCGGCCAGTTCTACATGTATACTGCACTTAGCCAGATAATAGACTCAGGTGGCCTTGTCCAACAATATACAATAAGAAGGAAGTGTTTTGTTTTCTCTGTACCTACGCATGTACAGTTTTCTAGTTTTGCACTTTTGTGACTAATAAAATAAGTACCTAAAAGTTAAACGTGATTACAAATACTTCCTACGTACTACAACCAGATACAGTATCTGGTGCTGACATGGTCAGCACGATCTCCTGACTTGGATCTTTGGATTTCTATCTTTGGGGACGGTTAAAAACATCGTCTATCAAGATCGTCCCATAACAAGAGATGACATAAAACAGCGAATCCGAGAGACCTTCCAGTCACTTTTGACCACGCCGAAGTGTTACGAGTCACTGACAGTGTTAGAAGAGTACGGGTGTGTGCTGCTCAGAACGGCAGACAGTTTGAACATTTGTAAAATTTAATGGAATTATCCAGTCTTTCAGTAACATCTGTCAACATTAATTGTCTTGCTTACATTTTCGTATTGTAACATTTCTCAATATCGATGGCATTGTTTTTCGTACGCTTTCTCATTGAAAGAACAGGAATTGATAAAAACGTTTCCTATGGAAGTTGTTTGTTTTGAAGAGTTCTGTCAAATGACCCCTATTTGAACCCGACTCCCATTTGAAATTTTAAAGTAATACGCCACTGACCCTACTTCTTGTTAGGACTGATTGATGAAATCGAGCTCAAGTGAAAGTTCACGTGTACTTAAGTCATAAATATTTTTGTCTCGAAAGTTTTAATGCGCTATTTTCTGAAATAAATGACTCTTACTGGTGGTCTGAATCACCCTGTATTCTACATGTAAATATGTGGACAATGGCATTAGACAAAAGATAAAAATGATGAGATTCTTTGTGATATTATAAAATGGTGAGAATGTTGTTAATTGTTTAGATATTTATTTATGTAATTATTTCGAACTATTAATTGCAGATGACTGTGCAGGAGTCCACTATAAAATGTTGACTATTCTTCGTTTGTTCCTCTTTGTGTTTCTACTCGTAACAATGGTAATTTTTTTAATAACATAATTAATTATATCAAATATTGTACTTTTGTAATACTTCTTGTTTTGAAATGCCATAACTATATTATGAAAATGAGTATGAAGAGAAGTTAAAGGTTCATATATTCAATTAATATTTGAAAAGAAAAATTCGCTCCGACGCCGGGGATCGAACCCGGGTCTTTGGTTCTACGTACCAAGCGCTCTGACCACTGAGCTACGCTGAATTCAATCCACAGCACCGGATCTAACAGATCAACTATTGACCAGATATTTTGTATTCGACAGATAATGGAGAAAAAATGGGAGTATGAGGGTACAGTGCATCAGTTATTCATAGATTTCAAAAAGGCATATGACTCGGTTAAGAGAGAAGTTTTATATGATACTAGTGGCTTGTGCAGCAAATACTGCTGCAAACTAAGTTCGTTAGACATTCAAATAAAAATTTTTCAGATTTATTTTCAATGAAGAATACTTGTCTTTTTGATAGTTATTTGCTTCCATAATAATGAAACATACTCCCTCTGAATGGATTTTTTTAGGCCAAATACGTTTTCTTGAACCTATCCAACTTCAGTTTTTGAGTTTCAACGCGAAAACGCAAATATCAATGTCAGGACGATAGCAGTAGCTATTTCAGGTCATTGTGGATTGTAGGCAAAAGTTAAAAAAATGTCAGGTTTGCTAAGCTTTCGAACAATAGCATTTTCGTATAGCTGCTGCATGTAGAACTTGAAATGTACAGCGTAGAATCATTTTCTCCTACTAAGAGATCTTGCTGAAATGATCTGGAGACTACAAAATTTTCTAGGCCTCTTATTTTATCAGTAAGTAATACCTTTTGATCTTTCCTTAGGAACTGTAATTGTTGCGCTCTCTCGAGCCAATACTGAAGACAATGACACATATCAATATCTACACTACACCGCCATTAAGTATATGAAAAAGACCTAACACCACTGAGTTAATAAGTATAAAAATATTTGATTTTTAATAACAATATTATTATCTTACTTAAGTTTTGTAGTTATATATAGCAGTCACTCAGTAAATTATAGAAATGAAGATCTAAATTAAGATATTCTCTACATTCACTTACATAACCACAAAACGTTTCACTTTCATGTCATCAATATAGCATCAATATTATGTACCATTAATGAAAAATAGATGTATCATGATATTAACTATAATAATATTTAATTTCTAATGGTAATAATGTCATCAAACCACCTCAAGTTTCGTAGATTTGAATATCCAATACACAGTTGTACTCAGAAAATTATACACTGCAGAATCAGTTTTTAATAACAAATTGAATTGAGCTCTAAATATGTCGGCAATCCTGCAGGTCATGGCCTTCGTGTAATAGCCTATTGTTTATTGTAGTGTGTGTTTTGTTCTGAAATTCAATCAAGTCGGCCGTGATTCGATAAAATTAGTTCTCAAAACTGGCAACAGATGAATTTTGGAAAATAGGAAAATTATGTAGGAAAATTGACATTTCACTGAAAACTACTACTTTTACGAAAAACTTTGGATGCCAGGCATGAAAATGAGGGGTCACTCATTAAAATGCGTTCAGTCGTTTTCCCGTAATTTCCATTACCAGTTCAAATTATATATATAGATTCTTATGGAATTTGGTATTCCCAAGAAACTAGTTCCATTAATTAAAATGTGTCTCAGTAAAACGTATAGCAGAGTTCCTATAGGTCAGTTTCTGTCAGATGTGTTTCCAATTCACTGTGGGCTGAAGCAAGGAGATGCACTATCTCCTTTACTTTTTAACTTTGCCCTAGAGCATGCCATTAGGAAAGTCCAAGATACCAGAGAGGGTTTGGAATTGAATGGGTTACATCAGCTGCTTGTCTATGCCGATGACGTGAATATGTTAGGAAAACACGGAAATTTTACTTGAAGCAAGTAAAGCGATAGGTTTGGAAGTAAATCCCGGAAAGACAAAGTATATGATTATGTCTCGTGACGAGAATATTGTACGAAATGGAAATATAAAAATTGGAAATTTATCTTTTGAAGAAGTGGAGAAATTCAAATATCTGGGAGCAACAGTAACAAATATAAATGATACTCGGGAAGAAATTAAACACAGAATAAATGTGGGAAATGCCTGTTATTATTCGGTTGAGAAACTTTTATCATCCAGTCTGTTGTCAAAAAATCTGAAAGTTAGAATTTATAAAACAGTTATATTACCGGTTGTTCTTTATGGTTGTGAAACTTGGACTCTCACTTTGAGAGAGGAACATAGGTTAAGGGTGTTTGAGAATAAGGTGCTTAGGAAAATATTTGGGGCTAAGAGGGATGAAGTTACAGGAGAATGGAGAAAGTTACACAACGCAAAACTGCACGTATTGTATTCTTCACCTGACATAATTAGGAACATTAAATCCAGACGTTTAAGATGGGCAGGGCATGTAGCACGTATGGGCGAATCCAGAAATGCATATAGAGTGTTAGTTGGGAAGCCGGAGGGAAAAAGACCTTTGGGGAGGCCGAGACGTAGATGGGAAGATAATATTAAAATGGATTTGAGGGAGGTGGGATATGATGATAGACTGGATTAATCTTGCTCAGGATAGGGACCAATGGCGGGCTCATGTGAGGGCGGCAATGAACCTCCGGGTTCCTTAAAAGCCAGTAAGTAAGTAAGTATTACAGATATTATTCTGTACGACAAATTAATAAATCTTTAATATTCTCATAGCTAGCAGTGCATATTCTGTACAGATTACTGTGCACTTAACTGCGGAATCCCGGCCAAATAAGTCACTCAGCTGAGTGCACTCCTAGTATAATGGCAGTTGACATTGGACATACACGTCAACATATATGCCTAACTTGGAGTCAGGCCACAAAGGGAAACATTGAAGGAGGAGAGTTCGATCCGGTGCTGTGGATTGAATTCGGCTTAGCTCAGTGGTCAGAGCGCTTGGTACGTAGAACCAAGGACGCGGGTTCGATCCCCGGTGCTGGAGTGAGTTTTTCTCCTCAAATATTAATTGCCAATATTACAGATATTATTCTGTAGGATAAATTAATAAATCTTTAATATTCATATATTCAATTTGTTCAATGTTTGTTTGAATATAATGAATAAATTTCTAACTACCATCTTCTCTGCAAATATCATTAAAAATAATAAAATATATCTGCAAAAAGTAAGAGAGATAAGTAAATAAACACAAAGTAGGTCAATATATCAACAGTGACATCCTGAACTTGGTAATTGCTTTGTTCTGGAATAGCATTAAATATTAACTTTAATTGAAACCATATGCAATATTTGAATTAAATATGTCACCCTATTATCATTTGTTTCAGATGCTTCCCACCCAGAGCCTTCCTCAGTATTACTTCTTGGCTCAAGACAAAAAGGTGCCGAAAAAAAGGCAGTAAAAAGAACAAAAACGAAGAAAAATAATTGCAACATAGTGTATAAGCAGAAAATAACACAAAACTATCCTAATGCACTTACCTGAAAACTTAATGTTTGTATAATATATCAGATAAACTCGCCTTTCTTTAGCTATGGCGAATTCAATAACCTTCTTGTTGGATTTAGAATTGTCACGAATCACTTTCTTCTCCACAGAGAGCACAGCTAAAGTCTCCAGTCTTTCATTTCCCATTGAATTTCTTAAAAATGTTTTAATACAATTTAGGGTTGAAAAACAACGCTCACTTTCAGCTGCCGTCATTGGAATGGTAATTATTATTATTTTCAACAACATAACACATTCCGAGAAAGTGCCCGACATGTTATTTTTCACAAAAAAAAAAATATATTTTAAAAGAACAGCAGCACCGGCTGCCCTGTGAAAATCTTCACAACTGTATAAAATCTGCAATTCCATTTTCAGTTTGTCTCCATTTAATGTAGGGTAATATTTGATAATGTCCCTGAGATTAATTGATGGGAAATTAATCACTTAGTCCTTAAAATTAATAAATAAAACAATTTTGAAGCACTGAGATGGTCCGAAAATTGATATTTGTCTTTAATATTGTTGACAATAACATCGCATGCTTCAAGAGCAGCAGCACGATTGTTTCTTGAATTTGTGTATTCTCTGTATCTTCTTCTGTTGTTAGGCTCATCCTTTATTACCTCCTCTGATTCATACGTTTTTCGAACTTCATAAATGGTATCACTAAAGTTATCTAAAAATTCTCTAACTTTAAGTGCATCAATATTTCTTTGTTGAATGCAGTGAGGCATAAATTTAAGGAAAAATTCTAACCTAAAAAGGAACTGTGGAGCCTTCAAAATACGAGCAAATTCCGCTGCCTGCTCAAATGTATGTCTGTCATTTATTTCTGTGTCTCGAATATGTTGAAAACGTTCTATTAGACTCCGTTTTCATACACATTATTTACAGTCCTGTGCTGAAAGTGCGATCCTTCTATGAACAAACTGAGCAAAGCATTTCATTCTTTTAGGTGATCTTCAAAAAAATGGATCTTTGCCTTGGATGTCTTAAAAAAATATTCTGCTTTGAGAGCATGACGATGTAGCATTTTGTAAAATCAAGTTGCCTTGATGGACATAACAATGTATATAGCTTGCGTTGGGATATTGTTTCTTGACGAGACATTGCACACCTCCTTTACCCCTCTCATAACAGAAGCCCATCGTATGTCTCACAGATAAGTTTCTCGGGAATCTTGTCCACCCCGATTTCATTTAGCTGCAAAATTATTTCTGTTAACCCCTGAGTACTCCTATCATGTACCTTAAACAAGCCCCAAAATCGTTCTTTAATTTGACTTCCCAACATATATCTCAAAATGTTGTTAGCTGAGATTTGTGCGAATTATCTGTTGTTTCATCAGCTTGCAACGATATACATACTAGGTTCAAAAAGTTCCCGGAATTTGCTGGTATCATAGAAACAACGTACCTTAAACACTATTCTACAGCATTCCCTTCAAAATAATTGCCTTCCGCAACAACACACTTTTGCCAACGCGTGTAGAGTTCCTGAAAGCAGGCCTGCAAGCCATTTTGTGAAACCCGTCTTAGTGCTCTCGTCGCGTTTGCGATAACCTCTTCAGCATTGAATCTCCGTCCTTTCAGATGACTTTTCAGGCAGAGAAACAGAAAGTAATCAGGTGGTGAGAGATCAGGAGAGTATGGTGGATGATCCAAAGCAGTTATGTTGTGCCTGGCAAGAAAATTCTTTACAATAATTGCGCGATGACCAGGTGCATTGTCATGCATAAGGAACCAGTTGCTTTCTACCCACTTTTCTGGACGTTTCCTTCTCACTGCGTCCCGGAGGCGAAGGAGGATTTCTACGCACAATTCTTTCGTTACAGTACGACCTTCTGGAATGAACTCATGGTGGATGAGACCCTGAGAGTCGAAGAAAACTTCCAACATAACTTTGCCTTTGGAAGTGTCCCTAGGAAATTTTTGCTTCCGAGGAGATGTTTTCGATTTCCACTCAGATGACTGTCGTTTAGGGACTGGGTCGTACAAGTAGCACCAAGTTTCATCACCAGCAATATTTTTTTTTTAAGAAATCACCATCTTCATCAGCCATACTGATCATGTCCCCAGCAAGAGTCATTCCTGTTTCTTTCTGTTCTGCCGACAACATTTTCGGAACTAACTTCTGAGACACGTAATGCATGTTGAGATGCTTGTGAAGAACATTGTGTACACTTCCGACTGATATTCCGACCTCTGCTGCTATCTCTTTTATGGTTTTACGTCGGTCGTCCCTCACAACATTACGCAAACGCTGAGCGATTGCTTCATTTGTTGCAGTTGTTGGTCGGCCGCTGCGTACGTCATCTTTGATGCTATCGCGGCCACCAGAAAAGCGTTTATGCCAGGCATACACTTGAGTTTTTTTCATTGCTGCTTCGCCATATGCTTCTTCCAACAATCTTAATGTCTCTGCAGGAGTTTTGTGTAACAAAACACAGAACTTGATGATTGTACGTTTTGTGAAACAAAACACAAAACTTGATGTTTGTACGCTGCTGTGTGGACATAGTTACAAAATGCGACGAACAAACAAAACACTATGATAAACAATTCCCTACAACTCAAAACCAACAATCGCCATTATCAACAAACTTTAAGGAAATGACATCATGAATGTTACCAACAAAACAAATGTATAATATTCCTTGTTATATATTAATACGAAAAGTGGTAGTAAAATTCCGGAAAATTTTTGAACCCAGTAGTATAATCAACTCTACTGACTTCAGTTTTTATATGTTGCTGACAACATTACTATATAACAAATCACTTTGAATAGTTTTGAAGTGCCTTTGAACACCTTCGCATTTTCTAAATGATCTCTTAGGTCACTATCCATTGTGGCAGTGAAATTTATTAACCCTTTGAACACACCCACGTTACCCGAGTCCTCAGTTTCATCATGATCTCATAAGGCGAGTTAAAATTCACCACAAAACTTTACTGCATCAATAATACGCGACAAAATATATCTCTTCTTGTCCACCTCTTCCTTATGCTTCCGAACAGAAACACTATAGCTCTCAAGTTGTTCTCGAACATTAATTTGTCCTGACAACGCTGAACTTAATTCCTTGTCTAAATGAGATTTCGAGAGACCACATTTTTCAATTTTGTCAGGAAAATCTTTCAAATCCGTAGTACCAGTCCTTGTCCACCATTTATCGTCACCCCCAAACAGTACACAAGGAATACAAAAGAATGGACTACTCACTTCGCAGTCACAAAACCATTCACAATTTTCGTACAACGATTTGTTGAAATATCTGATGCAAGTCTTCTTTCTATCACTACACTCCTGTTTTATATTCAGAACGGGTCTTGGTGGCCCTTGGTCTTTCGCAGCTATTGTGTCCGCGTCTGTTAAATGTTTCGTTTGCAATTCCATTCATTATAAAACACTAAATATTCATACAATATAGAATCGCAAGTTATACACACGGAACTCATTTAAGAAACGAATCAATTTAAACTATACGTCTTAACTTTACTGACAGAAATTTTCTAATGTTGTTTTTATATTGTAAATTAAAGCCAGTAAGCCTACCCGCTCTCCCGCACAGACCAAAAGCACGAACTCAACTAATCCCTTTCTCAGTTACATACAAACTTTCTCTCAGTTTACGTGAGACAGTACATCACCCTTGGGATCAACAAGGTTGTGAATTTTCACCCTTCAATCAATGTTACCCACATCGTCTGCAGCCAGCCAGTGCCCCTGCATCAACTTCAAGGACGAATATAATTTTCTGACAACATGCACAACGGTTAACTTACTGGAGGGTATCTCTACTACATTGACAACGCTGACACTGGGTCACAGTCTACTATATACAGTCGCGAAGCTCAATATGTAGTAAAAATGCAAACATGGGTAGTTGCCCACCACTAGGATCGCTACTATCGCCTCATCATCGCAGATCTCTCTCCTAGCAGACGACAAAATATGTTACACTTTCGTTGTAGTGTTCTTTTGGAAAAATTAACACCTTTCTTCCATTATTGAAATATTAAATGCATAAAGTTAATTTATTATTTTAATGATGTATATTAAATTCCATCATAAACTCGAAGATACCTGCAAGAAATAGGTTAATATTATTTTTGTTTGTGTAAAACGAACTGAAATTTACTATAATCGCTTCACTCATTCAAGATTATAGCGATAATTAACTATGAAACCAATAAATATTAATTTTCATTTCCCTTTACAACAATAATAATGGAAATATGAATTAATGGAGTAACTTAAGTGTACCGGTACTTTTAGTGTAGGCTTACGTAGTTAACAAAGTGGGATGAGGTTAAGCAATAATAATCACACCAGAATTGGAAATAAAACGTGATCAATAAATTTTATTGTAACAGACTTTTTCTACGTCTCTAGTAAAGTAACAAATAAAAATAACAACAAAATTAACAGCTATAATTAAAAACCTACGCCTATCCTTTGAAAAAAAAAAGTAGGCCTAAGCAATAATAATCCCACCAGAATTGAAAATAAAACGTGATCAATAGATTTCATTAAAACAAACTTATTTTTTCTACGTCTCTAGTAAAATATAATTATTCCAATTATTGTATTTTAGCCATTAACATTTTCATTACAACCAATAACGAACATTTCACAAGCATCAATGTGAAATACGCAACGAGCTAGCACTCGATAGAAATACGACACAGTCCAAAGTCAACCGTGGACAGTCTATTGTTTCTAGTTGCTAACCGCTTGGAGCGCTTTATCACGAGATTTGCAAAAAATCACCTCAAGCTTCGCGACTGTATATAGTAGACTGTGACTGGGTGCTGCGCTCCTGACCACTGAACCTCTACAAAAAGCGTGCTGTTAGAGTGAAGCAAAGTAGAAAGTAGCTTGAAAAGAAAATCTTATCGACTAAGGAAATTCTGATTTCATAACATTAAATACAAAACATTTACTTCTAAATTAATGGCAGGGCAGGAAGGGAGGGCACGTGACCCTGTGCCCTTTCAAAGGAGTCGCGCCTGGCCTCGCTAAAAGTGAGTCATCTGCTCAAAGTCTGGTATTTAAAATGACCAATCATGAAATACATAATAAAGTTTCTGTTTGCACAATACGTAGCAAAAAGTAAATATTAATAATTATTATACACTTTTACACTATTGTGATTTTTGTTGTACTTGCCGCTATTGTTAATAAGCCTTGTAAGTTAGATAGAATTCACAGACTAGTTACTATGGTCTGTCCAAAACAACTTCCGACCTGACAAATGGCGCCTTTAGCATGTTACCATGGCAACCATTCAAAGCAACCAATCACGAGAGACGCGTAACCATGGTAACGGGACGGTGTTGCCGTGTCTATGTTTACAAGCTGCAAGTGAATACCACGGCCTAGCGGTGAATGCAGTGCCCGGAATGACTGAGTTGGCTGGTTAGCGCGTGCTTTGTGTGAATTAAAAATATTATTTAGTTGCATTATTGTTTTAGTGTATCGATAATTATTGTGTTTAAATTATATTACACGTATTATCTTCGTTGTCATTGGTGGAGTGTGTGGCTAGCGTGCGTTTTCTAGTTTCTGCGAGAGTTTCTAAACAGATGACTTGTGCAATGTCGGAAGGAAGGAAAGGCAGGCGGAGAACAAAGAATATCGTACGAGGTGCCCCGTTAAAGAGTCAAGCGTGAGACGGAAAAAGATAATGGCGGGTCTCTTTTACCTTTTGGCGCAAGTCGTAATGAGAACTGCTGCTTGTATTAAAATTAATAAGAACACTGTTATCGATATTGGAAAAGAAAAAGGCCGTGGAGATTTCAATCATAAATATTTTTTAGTTTACTATTTTTTCAACGTCTTTCTAACAACATTACATTGAAGAATACCGACACTCATAAAAGTAAAGGCTTCGTATTAAATTTAAACCTGTTTTTACAGTTTACAATCCTTTCCATGCTTTTCTAACGGTATTACATTGAAGAATACCGGTACTACTACTACTACTACTACTACTACTACTACTACTACTACTACTACTACTACTACTACTACTACTACTACTACTACTACTAATAATAATAATAATAATAATAATAATAATAATAATAATAGACTAATAAAAGTAATAATGTACACCAATTTTAATGCCTAGTGTTCAACAAACTGGTTAGAAATGTATGTGTTCATGTCAGCCGTTCATTACTGCACTCTATCGGCAGCGCGCTCGCTTACACGAAAGATGGACAACATGACAACACTGCTTCCCCTTCTCTGTAAACTGTCAAGTCGGAAGTAGTTTTGGTCAATGTATAGAGAAACAGATTGCTTGTGGTTAAATGTGTCTGTACCATATGTAACAGCACAAGAACGTATTTTTATAAGTCTAACCATGTCAACTGATGTAGTAAGCTCACAGTCTAGTATATACAGTCTCGAAGCTCAATACGTAGTAAATATGCAAACATTAGGTAGTTGCTCACCACTAGGATCGCTAATATCGCCTCATTACAGGCAATGCAAAATAGTACCGTCACAGTCTATTGTTTCTAGCATCCTCAAAACTCAAGCTTCGTGACTGTATATAGTAGACTGTGGTAAGCTAGTATTATGTAACAAATTAGGAAGTAAGACGGACTCTTCTTCCACGCAGCTAAAGCAACCCTTAAAATACAGTTTTAGCAGGAAATGTCCGTTTTACTTCTATGTGGTGAGGAGATGGAATAGCCTTTCACACGACCCTAACCATACCTAATTTCCATCGAGAACGTCGCCCTTGAGAAAGTATTTTGTTGCTCAAGGAAGTAATTAAAGGGTCGAAAAGTTATATCACATCCTGACAAAATATTATACAAGAGAAGGGACATTGTAGCCAGTGTGTGATTTCTATCTGGACCTTGCTTCAAGCAAGTCCGCTTAAATTGTAACACATCTACCAGAATAAAACATCTGTCTACTAGCTATTGACTCTTATTTACTTCTATCCGTCGACGCTAGGACCTAAGGGTACAACCCACGTGACTAAAAAATAAAGACTGTTCTACACTACACCACATGTTCAAACTCATAACCGCACTACAATTATTCAGTTACATCCAATAAAATTGTTCGTAACTCTTTAATATTCAAATGCACGGACACATCGAATCATAGTTTTCAATCATCTTACATTACTATGATGTATCGGATGTACAAGGACATCATTTTATTTTTACTAACATTTTTAATATTAGCCTGATTATACCTTTGGATCAACGGTTGAGAATCGGAAACATCGTTTGCTACCCCCTTCCACGACTGGAGTTCGATGATACTGGAGTAATATACAAAAAAATCACTTTACTAATTATAGGAGGGAAGAAAAGTAGTTCATCCATTTACGTAAACTAGGAAAGATCACGGTTTTGAGTTTGATAATTTTCATTAGGTTTCTGTTTAATCAAAATAAGTACAGAATTAACAATGAGTGTTTTTACTCACGAACTAAGCTGTCCATGCGGACATATTCATTATGCAGTGTATATTATAATGTCTACAGGAAATTAGTGTACACTATAGAGAATGAAGTCAAATTGAAAAATAATCATAATATGGATATTTAAGCACTTTTTTTAAAAATGGTGGCAGTTCATTTCGATACAGACTTCAGTTCTATTGTGCATATCATCGCACTATAGACTATTGTACCTAATTCCAATTACCAGTTTCGTCCTTCGTACTAGTAACTCATATTGAAATAATTCTGTGCCTACTCTATAAAAGAGTACCTTACGTACTGTAAATTCAATCTTCATTCTGCTCGATTCGAAAAGATAAAATTACTCAGACATGCTATCTACTGTCCGTTTAACTGGTTATGTCGCAGGGTCGTAGAAAGGGGGGAAATCACATGACAGTTATTTACTTAACGAGGCCTCTTTATTTAAGCTATTTTAAATAGTTGTATAATAATACGTAGACGTCCAATTCCTAACAGAAATTAATGTTCTCAGAAAAGAGCTAAGACAGCCCAGCCACTAGCCTTTGTATGTATTTATTCACAATGCAATGGGTATATACCCGGTGGCAGTGGTAACTAATTACACTCAATAATGACAATAATAAACTTATTAATTAAAAATACAATTAATAATAATAATAATAATAACAACAACAACAACAACAACAACAGGGAATATACTAAATTAAATGAAACTATCACTTAAAATAACATTTGAAATATTCTAATTTGTATCTTAAAACTAAGATCGAAATAAAACCCACGAGTATGATATGTTCATATCTGCACAAGTACCTTTCAACATTACACTCATTTCGCTGTCAACTCACTCACTGCACTGGAACTACGACACATTTCACTGATACTATCCTGATTTCACTAACACTTTAAAAACATTTCACTGTTCAAAAACTTTGCACTGCCACAATAAACTATAAAGCTTCACTGACAGGAACAAGTTTCATTTACACAGCACACTTCACTGACACGACATACTTCTTCACTGATAAAACACACTTCACTGACACAACATAATTCTTCACTGATACAACACTTCAATAACAACATATCATTTACACCCTTTAAATACTGTGTATAATTACCGTCTATTAGTAAGGTCCTTAAGCCTATTTTTAAATGCATTTTTGGTTGTTGGTAAAGCCTTTAGTAAGTCTGCAGGTAAAGCATTCCAGTCCCTGATAGTACGATTGAGAAAAGAAAACTTTCCAGTGTCCGTCCTCTGCCTTCTTTCCCTCAATTTATATGAGTGGTCGTTCCTTGAAGAGTAATTTGGCGGCTGCAACCTATTTTTTTATTTCTCTCCAGGCAGGCTCACCTCTGTATGTTTTGAACAGTGCGCATAATCGAATTCGCGTTCTCCTGTCCGTGAGTGTGTCCCATTTTAATGGTGAATTTTTCCGACAACACTTAAGAGCCTGTTTTTTAATCTTTTCCAGTGTCTTAATATGTTGCAGAGGAGCGAGCAGAAGCGGGTGGGGGAAACCGGGATGCGACGTAGGCAAATGGACGACAATACCTGTGCGAAAATGATTCAATATTCAAAGCTCTTTCGTCAATGGAAAACGCGAACATATTTTTGGAACGTACTGTTTACTGTCACCGTAAGGCTACTATGACTGTATATGCGGTCTTGGTTCTGTGTGGAGGACGGTTGAACTTCATTAGTAGAGGGGGTGGGAGTAAAGTACATTCAAAAACACAGGTACAATAAAAATTGAAGTAAAAATAAAATGATGTCCCTGTATTATAACACTTACTTTTAATAATCTTTGCAGCAAAACAATACTTCCTTGAATGTATATTAGTTACATCGACCGTGCAAAAGACAATATGCAATACACATGTGTGAAATGAGTAACACAATCTCGGAAGTAGAGAAGAATATTTCGTCTCGACCTTTCTAACTTTTCCTTGATTCTGTTATTATGTACTTACCCCCTTTTGTATCGCAACATGATTTCGTAGCCTACTGTGATTGAGGGTTGAAAGAATGATTTCGGTACTTTGAGCATTAGTAATATTTAGTAATAACAAACAGTGTTTAAATAACGTAGGCCTACAGTTGAATCAAGCAAACTTCTATTACTATACTGTCACATATATTTAGAGTGTGAATTTGTAAATTTTAAATATTAACGACTTTTTCATCAACTGCAGAGAAGGCATAGGCCTACACAGGAGATTAATAATAATAATAATAATAATAATAATAATAATAATAATAATAATAATAATAATATTAATAATAATAATAATAATCAATTAATTATATTCAAGTGTTAAAAGTAGTGTACGCAAGATTCAAAATGGAATAATAATAATAATAATAATAATAATAACAATAATAATAATAATAATAATAATAAAAATACTTACTTACAAATGGCTTTTAAGGAACCCGAAGGTTCATTGCCGCCCTCACATAAGCCCGCCATCGGTCCCTATCCTGGGCAAGATTAATCCAGTCTCTATCATCATATCCCACCTCCCTCAAACCCATTTTAATATTATCCTCCCATCTACGTCTCGACCTCCCCAAAGGTCTTTAAAAAAAGTAAAAAAAAAAAGGTAAAGGTATCCCCGTAACATGCCATGAAGGCACTTGGGGGGCATGGAGGTAGAGCCCCATGCTTTCCATGACCTCGGCACTAGAATGAGGTGGTGTGGTCGGCACCACGCTCTGACCGCCTTTTACCCCCGGGAAAGACCCGGTACTCAATTTTATAGGAGGCTGAGTGAACCTCGGGGCCGTTCTGAAAGTTTGGCAGCGACAAAAAAATTCTGTCACCACCTGGGATCGAACTCCGGACCTTCCAGTCCGTAGCCAACTGCTCTACTAACTGAGCTACCCGGCCAATAATAATAATAATAATAATAATAATAATAATAATAATAATAATAATAATAATAATAATAATTTATTCAAATAATACATACATTAAAATATCATGTTTCCCGAAGATGCATTGCTCGTGTTTGGGAGTCAGTTAGTACTCCTATATGCAAACATTTAAGAAGGCTACTAAAATCAATTAATTTGCCTTAAAATGTACTAAA
This sequence comes from Periplaneta americana, assembly GCF_040183065.1. Lineage (NCBI taxonomy): Eukaryota > Metazoa > Arthropoda > Insecta > Blattodea > Blattidae > Periplaneta > Periplaneta americana. The sequence goes on from NC_091123.1 coordinate 171,652,807, forward strand.
AACAAAATGTAGATCTAAAATCATTTATTAGTTACAATGAGTAAAGAATAAAAATAACAAAATTTAGAACCAAACAGCAATGAAGCGTGAAGCAGAAAGGCTTGAATATAAACACATGTAGCCTAGTGTCACCCAGGTTGTTTACCTATACGCCATTTTTGCAGGAACTCAGTTAATGTAATTTTTCACTGTAAGGACTGACTTTACCAACCCCGGTATTTTTTCCACCACATATTCCACCACAACTTGACCGGGAATCGAATCCGGGTCGGCTGGATGGAGAACCAGCGCGCTACCGATTGAGGTACAAATGCTGAGTAGTTCTGTGTAAAGGCTGATTCACAATAAACCGGGAACGGAAACAACGAGAACGGAAATATTGTTAAAATATTATATTTAAATGTGAGCATTCACAATTAATTTTCACGTTCCCGTTCCCGGGCTCTGGTAAGTTTCTCGTTAATTGTGAATGCTCACATTTAAATACATTTATGCTCGACCATGCCGAAATGCAGTAATTATACACCTGGTAGCAGTCATTTAATGCATGTCATTAAAGTACACCTACTCATTAAAGTACAGGTGTTCAGCCAATGACAAGTCAGCTTTGTACAGTTATAAAACCTCAGCCAATGACAAGTCAGCTTTGTACCGTTATAAAACCGCAAGTATCTATTATTCTCGGATATGCAATCGAAAGAGAATTAGCGAAAAGTCACAGAGGCTGGAAATCCAATACTGTCGCAGAAGGTTATGTTCTGTTACTATAATAATTAGAGTTAATTGTAAATAATATTAAAATAAATTCAATTTGTCATCTCGTTTTTCAATTCTAAATCAATTTCCAGGTTATGCCAGAGTAATGTTCATCTTATTCTGTGCCAAGGTCAATGAAATTCGACCTCGGAAAAAATCAATACTTTCGCGTCTGCGCACATCTCAAAATTCAGGTCAGTTCGCACATAACCATAATTTTAAATACTTTCAAGTTAGAAATATGGCCGAGCATAAAAAGTCGTATGAAACTTGTCTATAATGGTAATTAAGACGCTCGTATGAAAATTATAAACAATCATACTTGAGTCTTAATTACTACCATTATAGGCTCGTTGTATAATGTACTATTATTTTAACAATATTTCCGTTCTCATTCTCGTTTCCGTTCCCCATTTATTGTGGGCCAGCCTTAATATTGTCGTGCGTTTAAAAAGCTAAATAGCCTATTTGAACCTGTTTTAAAAATACATAATCCGTGGCGCTACAGCCCGTGAAGGGCCTAGACCGACCAGCCGGCTGCTGGCCTCACGCCCACATGTGGAAGCAGAGGTGGACGATCATCCAACCAGAATGGAGGTATCGTGTGGTTAGCCGTTATAGCTGGCATTCGCAACCGGATTTCGCTACCTATCGTAGCTCCCCAAGTGCATCACGATGTTGGATGGGCACCGGTCCCATACACTGGCCGAAATTTCACGAGAAAATTTCTTCCCCCATGAGGACTCGAACCAGCGCGCATTCCGTAACGCGAGTCCTAGGCAGGATGCCTTAGACCGCGACGCCACGGCGCGGGACTTTAAAAATATATAATATTGTGAAAAAAGAAACATTTTGAAATGTTACGCTTCACGAAACTCAACTTCTTATAAAAGTGTGATAAAGTATGATATGCAGTTGAAATTGTTTAGAGAACATCGAGTTCCTGTACTCATGCAACGATTATACAGTATAATAGATACATAAATACATCGTACAACAGGTATTTGGAAAATCCCCTAGTAGAGAACTGATACCAACTAATTACTTAGCTTTCGCAAGCACACATTTGTATGTATGCAGGTTAAATCAAAAGTTATGTAGTTCAGCGACATACTCGTGCTGATAGGAACAATGGATAAATAAAATAAAGAATTCAAATAAACTTCGGAAGTATATCAGCATGTGATAAATATTATCAAGTACCGGAACGAGACAATACATGCACGTATTACACAGGGCGAGTAAAAATTTTCACACCTTCTCAATAGGATAATTCATTAAAAAAAAAGAAAAAAGAAAAGTAATAATATTAGGAGTCGAGTTCAAAGATACATGTCGCCACCAAAAGTGAAAACGTTGTCATTTCTAGTGAAGGAAAGGGACGTAGGGACATAAAATGCACGATACATACGATGTAAGGTGAAGAACGCAAAACTTGTATTAATTCAATAACCACTGGAATACAGTGAAGCACAACAAATAATAATCAAATAGACACAAAGTTTCTATATTGCAACTTCGTTTCCACGTCGATCATTGAGAGAGCCAGTACTGACATCAGTAAACAAAATTCACCAGGCTTTGAAAATCCTGCAGATTTTCGTATATGCAAGGGATAATAAAAGCATAAACTAACCTAACCTGTCACAGATTCGTATATACAAGGCATAACAAACGCCTAACCTAACCTGTCACAGATTCGTATATGCAAGGCATAGATACTGAGTGTACACCTCTATATATACTTCCGTAATGTCACCAAAGTTTTGTTGGTATGAGACATAAGACTTGAAGGTGCATAAAAGTGCGCTAAACTGGAGAATTAGCAGTTACGTATACCACCAAATTTACAGTAACTAATAAGTGAAATGGAAAGGAAACTACTTTAGAGCTCGTTTAACCGGGAATTTTACAGTGTTACAATCGAAACCTTTATAGCTGATAATTTCATATTATTATCTCATTATAGCAGGAATAAGCCCACATAATAACGAAATGCATCTCAGATCATTACAAATAAAAGAAACCAAACATGCAGAAAGTTATATCCTAGAAAACGTCGTTCTCCTTCTTCACCCCGCCTCAGTTATGCTGGAAGCTGTTACTATGATCTCATTATAGCAGGAATACGCCTACATAATAATGAAATGCATCTCAGATCACTACAAATAAAAAGAAACCAAACATGCAGAAAGTTATATCCAAGAAAACGTCGTTTTACTTCTTCACCCCACCCCAATTACGCTGGAAGCTGCTACTATGATCTCATTATAGCAGGAATACGCCTACATAATAACGAAATGCATCTCAGATCACTACAAATAAAAAAAAACCAAACATGCAGAGAGTTATGTCCAAGAAAACGTCGTTTTACTTCTTCACCCCGCCTCAGTTATGCTGGAAGCTGTTATGATTTCATTATAGCAGGAATACGCCTACATAATACGAAATGCATCTCAGATCACTACAAATAAAAAGAAACCAAACATGCAGAAAGTTATATCCAAGAAGACGTCGTTTTCCTTCTTCACCCCACCCCAATTACGCTGGAAGCTGTTATTATGATTTCATTATAGCAGGAATACACCTACATAATAACGAAATGCATCTCAGATCACTACAAATAAAAAAAAACCAAACATGCAGAGAGTTATGTCCAAGAAAACGTCGTTTTACTTCTTCACCCCGCCTCAGTTATGCTGGAAGCTGTTATGATTTCATTATAGCAGGAATACGCCTACATAATACGAAATGCATCTCAGATCACTACAAATAAAAAGAAACCAAACATGCAGAAAGTTATATCCAAGAAAACGTCGTTTTCCTTCTTCACCCCACCCCAATTACGCTGGAAGCTGTTATTATGATTTCATTATAGCAGGAATACACCTACATAATAACGAAATGCATCTCAGATCACTACAAATAAAAAAAAAAACCAAACATGCAGAAAGTTATATCCAAGAAAACGTCGTTTTACTTCTTCACCCCGCCTCAGTTATGCTGGAAGCTGTTATTATGATTTCATTATAGCAGGAATACGCCTACATAAGACGAAATGCATCTCAGATCACTACAAATAAAAAGAAACCAAACATGCAGAAAGTTATATCAAAGAAAACGCAGGGGCGTATTTTGCGGACTACCGGGGCTACCGGCGGCAGCCCAAGGAAATTACAAAAGAGAAAGTTTATAATATAATATAATGTAATAATTTTGTATTATTAGTTTTACCATAGTAATTAAAATTAAAGTAATTGTTAGATTTATATGCGCTCTCTGCTCTCGAAAAGAAACAAGTTGTCAAGGCGGCATCGCTGGAGAAACCGCTTGCTACGTGAGGTAGCCTGTGACCGTACCGCGCACGCTGTCCTGTCGCACAACTGCCCGTCCCCTCCGCTCCCTTCCGTTACCATCGTGCAGTGTAGGCTGGGCGAGTTGCCGCTCTCGTGATCGGTTTCTTCGCAGGCGCGAAGCAGCAATACGCTTAGTACGCTAGCAATTGAATGTGATTGTGTTCTTGCAGTGCATTATTTTAAATCTGTGATTTGTTCGAGTGTCTAAGAGTTATATTAATTGTGAATTATTAAGTTTTTAATTTCCCAATTAAGTGATATTGTGAAAAATATGGCAGAACAAGTTTCTGGAGAGGTTTGTGTTGAAAATGACTGTGTAATAGAAGGTTTATTAAAAGTGCCTTTTAACCGTCGTACATACAACGAGGAAGTTGAAATTGTGAAAATGGAAAGACCAACTCCTGAGTTAAATTTGTCCATGGACGTAAAAGAAAAACAGCGTGAGTACACACGCCATTTCACTTCAACATCGTATGGTAAGTGGAATTGGTTGTGTGGTAGTTCTAAACTGTCTAAACTATATTGCTGGCCATGTTTGTTATTTAGCCGCGAAACTAATGTGTGGTCAAAAGAGGGCTTTCTAATATCAATTCCCTTCGAACGGCAGTCCTAAAACACGACAAATCAAAAGCTCATATTTGTAGTAGCATGAACTTTGCAAACTTTGGGAAGACAAGAATTGATTTACAGCTAGATAAGCAAAAAGCTCTACACATCAACCAACACAATGCTCTTGTGAAAAAAAAAAATCGGGAGATTTTACTGCATCTTATTAACGCAGTCTGCTTTCTAGGAAGACAAGAATTGGCTTTTCGGGGTCATAACGAGAGTGTGGAATCAGACAATATAGGAAATTATATTGAATATTTAAGTTCCTTAAATGAATTTGACGATTTACTGGCCAATCATCTTGAGAGTTCAACAGTATTTCGTGGTACTTCTCTCGCAATTCAGGATGACTTAATATTTGCTATAAGTGGGGTTATGATAAAGAACATAAAACCTTTTGTGGCCATTGTTGTTGAAACAAGTTACTGCTCTAATCAGAGTCAATTGTTCACTGTTTTAAGATACGTCGACAGTACTGCCATGTTCAAGAACGGTTTATAGGATTCACAAATGTCAGTTCGGACAAAACTGCTGCTGCTTTGTTTCAGCATGTGGAAGGTGTTATAGCAGAATACAATGTCGGCAATAAGTTAATTGCACAGACATACGATGGTGCTTCAGTTATGGCGGGAAATATTAATGGCTTAAAAACAAAAGTTCAAGAAAAGTATCCTCAAGCACTATTTGTCCATTGTTACAGCCATATTCTCAATTTAGTTTTGCAACAAACTACTTCAACCATTCCAGAATGCCGCATTGTTTTCAAAACACTGTCGGGTTTAGCTGCATTTTTCTCATCATCTCCTAAAAGATCAGAAAACTCTAGGAATTTATGAACAAGAAACTCCCAAAAGTAGCACCAACTAGATTGAATTTTACATCTCGGCTTGTAAATACAGTAAAGGAATACAGAGAAAAACGGACTGCTTTCTTTAAAAATATCATTTGTAATGACTCTGAAGAAAACTGGGATGATGCTGTAAATGTGCAGGCTCAAGGATATTTGAATTTTTTCACACAGTTTCAGAATATATTTCTTCTTGAAGTCTATGCTAGAGTGTTCGCACATACAGATGTGCTCTACAATATTCTTCAGACAAAAAGTCTAGACATAGCATACTACTTGCAAGAGGTATCAAAGTTAAAAAAAAAATACTGTATCCGAGTTCAGACGTAGTGGGTTTCCGTCCATATGGAGTAATATGGAAAATGAAAATTCTTCAGCCAATACAATGGAACCACCATTAAAGCGAAGAAAAGGAGATCAATTGAAATACAGGCAGCTGTACTACAGCATACTAGATCTTATGCTCATGGAAATTACTGACAGATTTTCTGATTATGGAAAGCTTCAGTTCACACATCTAGATTCTCAGAAATTTTCTGCTTATAGAGAAAACTTCCCGAATGAGGCACTAAACAAATTATTTCAGTCCTATAACAGTCACTTTGATCAAGTACGTTTGAAAAATGAATTAAGTGAAATATATTGAGCAGAAGAATTTGATTTCTCGAACAAACCTATCCACGAAATATTATCAGCCATATATGAAAACCAGTTGAACCAAGTTATTCCTGAAGTCCTTAAATTGGCAACATTAATTGTGACAATACCAGCTACGTCAGCATCGGTAGAAAGAACATTTTCTGCGTTGAAGAGAATAAAATCCTACTGTAGATTAACTCATACACAAGAACGTTTATCCGGCTTGGCTCTAATATCCATTGCAAAGTCATTTCTACAGAAACTTTGCAAGTGGCCCAACTGTAATTTCAAGGACGAAGTCATCAACGTATTTTCGTCCCAATCATGACGTCTGGAATTCACATAAATATGTAAGGAATTTTATTATAGGGATTTAAAAATATATTTTGTGTAATAATAGGGTCAGTGGTAGCCCAAACCTTTAACCAGTATACGCCACTGAGAAAACGTCGTTTTCCTTCTTCACCCCACCCCAATTACGCTGGAAGCTATTATTATGATTTCAATATAGCAGGAATACGCCTACATAATAACGAAATGCATCTCAGATCACTACAAATAAAAAGAAACCAAACATACAGAAAGTTATATCCAAGAAAACGTCGTTTTACTTCTTCACCCCGCCTCAGTTATGCTGGAAGCTGTTATTATGATTTCATTATAGCAGGAATACGCCTACATAATACGAAATGCATCTCAGATCACTACAAATAAAAAGAAACCAAACATGCAGAAAGTTATATCCAAGAAAACGTCGTTTTACTTCTTCACCCCACCCCAATTACGCTGGAAGCAGATATAATGATCTCATTATAGCAGGAATACGCCTACATAATACGAAATGCATCTCAGATCACTACAAATAAAAAGAAACCAAACATGCAGAAAGTTATATCCAAGAAAACGTCGTTTTACTTCTTCACCCCACCCCAATTACGCTGGAAGCTGTTATAATGATCTCATTATAGCAGGAATACGCCTACATAATACGAAATGCATCTCAGATCACTACAAATAAAAAGAAACCAAACATGCAGAAAGTTATATCCAAGAAAACGTCGTTTTACTTCTTCACCCCACCCCCAATTACGCTGGAAGCAGATATAATGATCTCATTATAGCAGGAATACGCCTACATAATACGAAATGCATCTCAGATCACTACAAATAAAAAGAAACCAAACATGCAGAAAGTTATATCCAAGAAAACGTCGTTTTACTTCTTCACCCCACCCCCAATTACGCTGGAAGCTGTTATATTGATCTCATTATAGCAGGAATACGCCTACACAATAACGAAATGCATCTCAGATCACTACAAATAAAAAGAAACCAAACATACAGAAAGTTAACGTCGTTTTCCTTCTTCACCCCACCCCAATTACGCTGAAAGGTGTTATAATGATCTCATTATAGCAAGAATACGCCTACATAATACGAAATGCATCTCAGATCACTACAAATAAAAAGAAACCAAACATACGGAAAGTTATATCCAAGAAAACGTCGTTTTACTTCTTCATCTTCATCTTCATCCCAATTACGCTGGAAGTTGTGCCATGTTTATAATGTTACAGAACATACGGTAAGCATATGTACTATATTTCTCCACTTACCTTTCACGTCTGGTATACGTCGACCTCTGGTTCCTTCCAATTTTTGAAGACATTAAAAATATAAAAGTCATCGAACAACCCTCTTTCACTGTATCACTAACTTTTCTAGCCGTCTATACATAGTTTTCTTCCGGGCAACACAAACTCTTCAAGAAACACAATGTACCACTTTCTAGAATGTAATGTAGAATAAAACACTGTTTCATATCTCTATCAATATCACCAAAAATCCCCATTCTCTCATTCATTTCTTGATAACCTCCAACGAAAATATTTCCTCGTTATCAAATGACACTCGTTGAGTTCCACCGTATGATAGATCTGCTTATAACCTATACATCGTTTTGAATTTGTTACCATTACACTATATACACTCCACGACAGAACTTAAAATAGTCTATAGAAGTATTAAAACTGACGTAAGCTTCTATTACTGCTGACATAATGTTCATATCCAGTAAACATAGTTAAATCAGGTTGACTTCAAAAAATTAACTTAGAATGGTCGAACCAAGTACCCCAAACTTTCGAATGCGCATGGCTCTTTAAAGAGAATGGTATATTGACGTGTCTAGAACGTTTGCTTTGCCGAATTACTTTATCAACGACACAACAGTTAGGCAACAAACCTTAATCCCACGCCAATGTACCGAGCTAAATACATACATTGGTTTTCGATAAAATCACAAAACTTTCAGATATGGCTGATCACACACGCCGATTTCAAACGTCAAAAACCACGTGATGAATTACTCAAAAGCATCCAATAGAATTCAACCAATCAAAAACGCAATATCAAGATACATGCTACATTACGAGTGATTACGTCATATTTCATATTCGAAAGCTTAATAAATTTATTTTTAACAAACCGTAGAACCAAACGAGAAAACATTATCACAGCTCTAGAATAATACTGTCGTGACTCCCAAAAATTGAGTTTCGAGTTACAGGCAGTTTTGTAATCTTTGTTTAATCCTCTATCAAATAGCAAAACTGTCGTAACTCTAGATTAAAGGGCAAAGTCTGCAGGGCTCGTATACTGATACCACAGTCTACTATATACAGTCACGAAGCTTGAGTTTTGAGGGTGCTAGAAACATAGACTGTGACGGTACTATTTTGCATTGCCTGTAATGAGGCGATATTAGCGATCCTAGTGGTGAGCAACTATGTAATGTTTGCATATTTACTACGTATTGAGCTTCGCGACTTATATACTAGACTGTGCTGATACCAAGTCTAGTCACGAAGCTTGAGTTGTTGAGTACTAGGAACAATCGACTGTGCCGGTACTATTTCGCATTGTCTGTGATGAAGCGATAGTAACGATCCTAGTGGTTAGCAACTGTCAATGGATGCATATTCCCTACGTATTGAGCTTCGTGACTATATACTAGACTGTGCCAATACTTTGTAATCATTTTTTCATACGACTTTGAAATGTTTATCTTGCATTTACTCAAAACTAATTTTTGATAGTTACGACGGTATTATTTTAAAGGTGCGTTATTATGTATAACATGACGTTGTACGTCCTCCTCCTCCTCCTCCTCCTCCTCCTCCTCCTCCTCCTCCAAAAGAGACACTACAAAACCCCGTAAAGTAACAAATACCAACGACGCAGTCTGCCTCAGAATTTTTCCAGAAGTAGACAAGTCTATTTTTATCCACCAGTCTAAGGCTGAGCGAGTTTTCAAGTAACATGCACAATAACAGAAACTTTTAGAAAAGGACTGCCGTCGTTTTGAATGGAAACAAGCTATAATATAAGAGGTCTCAGTCATATACTGTATGTAAATCATAAAAATGGCCAAATGGACTGAGCGACTTCAGGATCACTCTCTTTAATAATTATAGCATAAGCGAAAGCACTTTGTGGTGTATAGTGGAAGAATTATTAAGGCAGGCGCTCACTTGCTGGAAAAAAAAAATTGTTTGGAGCATTCGGATTTTTATTATAGTAACGCTCACTTGTCCGCATTTTGTTAATCAAATAATGTTATTTACCACTAGAGCTCATTATTTCATGGTGTTCTGGACTGAACCTGAAAATAAAATAAATAGCTTTGTAACTTAAAACTATGAAGAATATACTTCGTTCATTATCTTCCCAATCTCATCCCACAGTAGTATTCTTTTTACATATTACATTGCTTATAATCCCAATTTAATAAACTGTAAAGCTCTTCATACTATTGGACTAAAATATAAGCTTCGCATCATCCATCAATTCATTTATGCCTTCAAATATTACTGCGTTTGAAGGTCTTGCAATCAATGTAATTTTCATGACATTTTTTATTTCGATCTTGGCATAGAAATCTGTTTAGAATTCTCAGGCCAGAATCTGGATGGAACCCTGTCATGCGGGCAGAGATGTTGCTCCTTTTAAAATAGTACAAAGAATAAGAATCCAAACGAAACAGTAGACCAGAACAATCACTAGGACTGCCACAGTCGATTGAGAACGACTGCCAGATGGAAGTACAGTTGCTCCATACAATTCAAATGAGAGTTATAACATAACTACTTATGCAGTAGCTAGATGGCAGCATAGTGAAACTGATAAAAGTTGTTGCCATCAAAGCCTACAAGGCTGAACAATGTCATATTTGATATATTTGATATATTTGGTCACAGCACTTCTTTACATGTAATGGTGTACCTCACATTTCTGTATCCGGTGCCACCATTAACACTTACATTAACACATATTTGCAGTACATGTCTACACAACTTCTACCAATTAAACTATGTACTTTTTTTTTATTATTACTTGTTCAATCTCCCTTTCTGTATTTCTCCTACATTTCGTTTGCTATTCTCTATTTGATCATTAATCGTAATATATCTAAATTTATATATGCCTTTCAAACCCCCTTTTTCCTCTAACTACTATTCACTAAGATTTCAATTTCACTTATTCTCTACAAATTATCATATTGAATTATTTGCCTTACTTGTTCTTTGAACTTTTCTCCTATCTGTCTCTTATATTCATTTACTGTTCCAACGTTCAAATGTCAGTACTAATTTTATGCTGTCACTTGTTCATTTCTTTTAACCCTTTTTCACTTTTCACTCATTCATATTTGCGCTCACTTTCAACTTTCTCTCTATTCCACTTACACCTAAACCTTTCACAATACTCTCACTTCCTATAAATCTTATATTTCTCTCTACACATCAGCTTATACACTTTCTCGCTCCCCTATACTTCTCTATCATTTACAATTACAATTACCCTTTACTAGCACTTTTTGATCATATCCCCACATTTATTAATCGTATCTAATAACATTGCTATATCCTCAGCTGTCGCAGGTTCTGACCTTTCTTTACTGCTTGTCTCTGCTTTATTTCTATCTCTGTCTTTCTTTCTATTTCCTTCTTCTTCTTCTTCTATTCCTCTTTTATTCCCCCCCCCCCACGCTTTCACTTCCACATCAAACAATGTCATATGTGATCTGGAGTGGGTGTCTACCTTAAATGTATCAGTGACCTTTTGGAGCGGGTGACGTCATATAACAATACATGAGGGAGGGAAGCTGATACATGAATTGACAGGCCATGCAGCAGCCGAGAATGTGATAGAAAGTTCACAGTCATATAAAAAGATTGTAATAAACCAAGCTACAGTCTCAATTGAACAATGAGCAGTCCACAAATTAAATTGGAAGAATTCAGTGAAGTTGAATGAAGTGAGAAAATTCACAATGTCGGGACTTATGCAGTGCAAAGCAGGCACAGAAGCAAGCAATGGATAAACGATAGAGCACGATGGTTACTACAGCAACATGTTTACTCTCAATGCATACAAGATGGCTACTCCCAGGAGTCCCAGCACAGCAAAGATATATCAAGTTTTCTGAGTATCTGAAAAGAAGAAATGTTGTCACTGCGACGCATTCACGCATATAACTTGCGGCTGACTCTCCGATGGAGCCTATCCATGTTTTCTTCTTATTTTCATCAGAGAACCGAGAAATGTTCGAATTTCGTGCCACCAATATTTTGAGAGGTTTCTCCCTACTCAACTTCATTCTCTCTCCACTGAGATCATAGACAAAAGATGATCACCTGAAGTTCAAGACCCATTTACTGGAAAACCCTTCCAAAGGCAAATAAGACTAATAGTATGTCCTGTGTTGATGACTGCTCAGTAAGATTCTTATTGTGATGCACACTCATATGAAGATGACTGGAGAAAGGACCTGTCGTTTACCTTCATACAAACAGAACGAAATAACACAATGAGAAACTGCAACTCCAAAACTGATATGTTACCTTTGGTAAGAGATATCATGGAAGAAAAATCATTAGAGTTCAGTGTCCTTCCTGTAACTCACAAGAACGTTTGTTAGAATTTACATTATTTGTAAATTTACAAATAATGTAAATTTACAAATAATTCTGGAACATTAATTGAAAACCCTAGAAAACTTTATCCACCAATCAAGGACCATGCCACAGAATACAGGAATGCCAAAACTGGAGGCAGTGGGGAGAGAATTCTAGCATCCTTCAATAATAACAATGACAAGCCAATAGATATAAGAACAGAACAACTCTAACCAATTACAATCCAGCGAAATATAAAAATGGCCAGTTCAACTTTATAATAGAACTGGTACACTGTTACATGAATAACTAGAGCATCAACTTTTCATGGTGGTAACCTGGCTTCGAAGCCCACTGGGTGCAAGTGGAATTACGGCAGACAAAGACAGCAATTAGTAGTACGTTTTTGAGAATTACTTCTGTTTCCCCTACCAGAATTCCATCATTGTTCCATTAATCATCACTGTGCAGTGTTACGGGGTCAGGCGTAGAAATTGGTTATCGCTATTTTACACTAAACCTTGTTTTGAAATTAAGACTAGTATTGTCTGATAATAAATCAACAAAAAAATTTGCGGATTATCCACAAATAAGACAATTTATAAAGAAAAAGAGTTGCACTATTTCTCATTGCGTTGGGATGGCGTCGTAGAAGTACATTCTTGGCATTAAAGGCTCACGCGCATTAATACGTAACATATGACAAGCACGGAACTTTCAACATCAATTTTCAGACAATCATGGATGTTAGAGGTATATTGGATATTATCCAAACCTTTTCATGAGGCAATGAGAACACGTTAAGAACTTTACAAGATATGAGATTGATAAGAAGAAGAGTGTGTAGTTCCCTAGTACCTGGCACTCGTTACATAGGTCGTTTTTGTGTTTACACAGTAGCTGATTTCTGAAAAGAATTTTAATAGTTTGTTACTAGGTGTGTTTCTAGTCAGTTTGTAATATATTTTTGGTCCAGGGAAAATATACATTTTTTATGATTATACAACAACGGCTGACTTAACAGCTTATGTAGCGAGTATCGGGTACTAGTGAGTGAGATGCAAAGTTAGAAATTGTAGACGATATTGCTCTCTCGTAAGAAAAAGTGACAGCTATTTGGGATGGAGACATACAGGAACATGACCCAACATATTTATGAACGATAGCGTAATAGCCTACAGTTCTATTATTTCTAATGCATACACCAAAATTGCCTATTAAAATTATATAATGCAAAGTTCGTAAGCTATTTAAATAATTTATTTCTTTAAAATAAAAAATACACCCTGGACCACTGTCAAATCTTAAGGGTCATCTGGGCATAAGTCTACAACTCTTCCCAAAATCATGTCGAAGTAACTCCTTTTCTTTAAAATGTCCATTCTTTTCTCTTTGACACTTCGCTGTAGCCACTGCCACAATCCTTGAAATGTGGCTATCTTTTTATGGGTTATTGTTCGTGGTCTGATACTTTGAATAAATTCTAGGAACAAATCCATAGGGCAGCCATTTCCGAAGAAAAAAACTGTTAAAGGCAAACGGTCTTTGTATTTTAAGTCGCTGGTCCATAGTATTCTCCTGATGTACAAAGGCCACTTATCCCTTTCGCCTATTACATCTTGTATTTCTATATAAATTTTGTGCCACGACATTTTCCTGCTGCTCATTTTGAACAATTACAATCACCGAGATATATCGATTCACTTAATCGAAACCTTAGTGCAGTTTATTCACGATGCAGAAGGAAGAAAACAGTTCCGATGAAAGAAGACTGCATCGTAGAATACACAAGCAGTCGGTAGAATTATACACGAGACCTATGACCCATTCCAGTGCATTGAGAAATAGTGCAACTCTACTTCTTTATAAATTGTCTTATTTGTGGATAATCCGCAATTTTTTTTGTTGATTTATTATCAGACAGTACTAGTCTTAATTTCAAAACAAGGTTTAGTGTAAAATAGCGATAACCAATTTCTACACCGGACCCGTGTTTAGTTCACATCACATGGTTACAGTGTCTCTATTGATGACTGTGGCAATAAGAATGCATTCAATTTTATTTGTTGTGTAGGTCACATGGTACCGACAGTCAATATGCTGCTAAATGTGTATTTGCATACATAGTGTTAGAACAGTTTTATGCGCTATTTTGTGATTGCTTCTAATATCAAAATATTCACATTATGCTTCATGCTCGTTCAACTTGGGAGGTTTATTTGTACTACAGTTCATACAATATTCCTGTAGTGAAATACGTTCATTTACTTATGTTCTTAGGTAAATATTACTGGTTGTGGCAATTTAGCCAAGAAGAGAATGTTAAAATGCTTCCCAGAAGACCCAGCAAGAAGAAAGGAATGGCTTCTTAAAATTAAATGGGATAAGAGTGAGCCAACTAATTATTATTCATGTTTATGTGAAGTACGTATTTACAATACTGTTCCATATCTACAATAATACAGACAAAATTGGCTTCAGCATGTCCAAAGAATGGAGCATACCAGATTACCTAGACAGATGCTTCACTGCACCACAAGGAAAAAAAAATCCAACCTTATTAGGTCCTTTACGAATATGAACATATCCAAGAACTTTCCATGTTCCAATGAAGTTAAAAAAGCAACACTTATTGGAAGACCTCACAAGAGATGGTTGAAGGCTGTAACAGACCACTAGACCTGGTACTTAAGAATAATCATTACTCTCTGTATGTACCTCACAGAAGAGATTACACAATCTCAAATTTGATAGTGGAATTTTATATGAATTTTTTTAATTTCTTAGAATAAAAGTGCAATCCTATGAATGGCATGAAAAGGACTGTGTTTCAAGATGAAATGGCTTTTACTCCAAGGAATGTATATGATTGCTACACAAGCAAATAGTTTGGAAATGAATCGGGGATTGCAGAAACAGTACATGTCAATACGCCACACACAATGGCATGTGCTGTTTTTGCAATCTTCGATTCAAATGTACCATTGCCTGAACACTCTTGTATGGCAACTCCTGTTTTAATTGTAATTAGAGGAAAAAAATTTGCTCCGGCACCGGGATCGAACCTGGGTCCTTGGTTCTACATACTAAGCGCTCTAACCACTGAGTTACGCCGAAGTTCAATCCACAGCACCAGATCAAATCCCCCTCCTCTAGTATTTTTCCCTTTGTGGCCTTACTCCAAGTTCGACAATTATGTTGACATAATATATCGTCATGTGAATGCAAGAACTAGGTAACTTGAAATTTGCGGTTTTTAGTTATCTCTGTTAAAGCATAGCAAAAATCGCACAGAATGTAATGCAAGAACTAGGTAACTGACCAAACAATACCAGCGACATCTTTTTTCCAATATAACAAATAGGTAAAAGAAAACGAGACATATTCCTTAGTGCAATAAATATGTAAATAGGCAATATCTCAAAATAAGACAAATTGAGTTACCTAGTTCTTGCATTCAGTTGATGATATTAAGTCAACTATTATACACGGAGCACACTCAATTGAGTGACTTGGTGGCTGGGATTCCACATAGCAGATAAATTCTGTATGACCAAAAATTAATCTTTACGTAGATTCTTCGTCCAACAGTGCATATATATATATATATATATATATATATATATATATATATATATATACTGTGGAATTATTATAATGTGTGATCCAAAACACCTATCTACGAAACATTTACAAGGTTCGCATACATCCAACATACAGCAGCAGAAAAGCACTACACTTCAATGCATCATTCACTTACAGTAAAACCTCGATAAGACGCGCCCGCTTATTATGCTATCCCATGTAATACGTTTTTATTGTCCAGTCCCTGCACGTTTCATATATAACGCCTTTATAAAATACCCCGTTTGTTGTGCTCAAGTCCCGCATAATACACTGACTTTGTGGAATATTTTCAATGTAATTTTCAGCAATGTACTGTAAAAGCAATAAAACATCTTGGTGACTGAACTCACTGGTGCCATTAACCTGAAAAGTATTGGTATTCGACCCTTTACCGGTGCATTTAAACCTTCATACTTCATACCTTAGTATACCCCACCCTCTTGTTACACTCTCTTATTCGACTTCTTACCTGCGTGGTTAAAGCCTACATACAGTTACAATACCTCACCCTCTTGCTAACCCTCTCTCTCAAACAGCATTCCTCACTCGACCATAATAAAATTCTGGAAATTTTTGCTGGGCAGTTTGTTGTCCTTTACTGTATTGAAGTGTCTGTGAATGTGATTACAATGCATGTTAAGCAAAAAGCGGTGTCGGAAAAATTGGAAATCTTATGAAAGTATGATGAGAACAGTACTCTTACTCAGAAACAATTCTCTGATTCATTAGGAATCGCATCATCGACATTAAGAACAATAATAAAAAATCGCAACTCAATCACTACAGCTGCGATGTCGGAAGGATGCAATTTGCAGGAAACTAAAGTGTGGTAAACATGAGGACTTTGAGTACACGCACACGGCAAACAACTATAAATGACTTTTTTTTTTTTCGAAAGAATTAAGCACAGTACATATTGTAAATGTCTTTGACGTACAGCACAGTAATTACATGATGGAGTAATCCTGTATTACCTTTCATGAATCATGTATTTTAATAACAAAAAATGCTAATAGATACCGGTACTGTATATAAGTCAAAATTAGTATGCCCGCCTAATACACGGTCCTGGTTAATACGCAGTTTACACCTGGCCCCTTGAACAGCGTCTTATCGGGGTTTTACTGTAGATGAATGACGAAGTCAAGTACACGACACTGGATTTGAAAAAGAAAGGAAACTCTATTATGGAACTTAAAACCAGTTTTCGGCAACAATATGGAACCCACAAATTTTACAAGAATGTTTCCATGAAATTTGTGCTCCCAGGAAACAAATTCCCACAGCACAACCATGAAACTATACAGCATATCATAAAAAAATCAGAACCAACATCTTAAAAGTAGCAGTGTTGCCACTTACACACATGAAATTTATGCTATCAGGAAACAAATTCCCATAACTCCTATGTAGCACAACTGTGAAACTAAACAGCATATCACAAAAAAAAAAATAGAACCAACATCTCAATAGTATTGGTGATGCCACTTATATTGAAAAACATTTCGCAAAGAAATACAGACCAAAATGGGAATGGAAGTAGAAAGTGTCAATTTATGCCCCTCCATACACAATCACTATCTGTAACATATACTTACTATGAAGTGCGAATGTTGATCTTCAAAAACTCAGCAATTTAATAAGTCGTTTACCCAAATAACTCCAAAATTGAAGACCTCCCTTGAATAAGGGTGTAACTAATAAATCTATATTACACATTTCAAGAGAAAGGACAATAATTTCAAGGGCATATTTCGTTAGGCCTGTCTTTATTAGCAGGATCATTTGACTAATAAAGGATACAAGTTTATTGAGCTATTGGATGCAATAATTTGTTATAAATAAATGCTTCAAAATTACCTTTTCCACCTAGACTAGGTGGCAGTTCGGAAGGCGGTTAGCTTCTATATGCGCCATAGCATTTCTGGTATGTGACGTCACAAGCTTGTACAGTAGAACCAATCGGAATCAGTCTGTAATAAGCACTTCCCGAGTTCGTTTGTTGACGTGTGAGTGTTTCAATACAATGAATAAGTGAAACTAACATTTACTGTGTGTGTTTAAGATAAATTGTCACCTTTTTAATGTTGCATTGGAAAAGGTAGTAAGAGGTGCAAATCTACTTAGCAGAGGGACCATATTTTATAAATCAGTGCAGATACTCGCATACGCCGATGATATATAGTGGCAAGATCTACAGTAGAAGGGCAATGGAAGATGCATTCTTGAATATAGAAAAGGCAGGAAGGAATATGGGCTTGACCATTAATCTATCGAAAACTAAATACATGGCTTCTGGAAAGGCAAACCTCAAGAATATGCCATCCTCAATAACAACAGGCAGATATGACTTCGAGAGAGTGGATGAGTTTAAATACCTGGGATCAACAGTTACTCATTCTAATGATATTTCATCTATACTAATAATAAATCTGTAGCCGAAATTTTTCTGGTAATTTTCGATTTTCCAAAAATAATTGGTCCCAATATATATAATTAATCACTCTGAAACAGAAAATCGCTTTTTTTTAATTTTTGTTTGTATGGCTGTCTGTCTGTCTGTCTGTATGTTTGTTACCTTTTCACGCAATAATGGCTGAACGGATTTCGATGAAAATTGGAATATAAATTAAGTTCGTTGTAACTTAGATTTTAGGCTATACGGCATTCAAAATACATTATTTAAAAGGGGGGGTTATAAGGGGGCCTGAATTAAATAAATCGAAATATCTCGCTTATTATTGATTTTTGTGAAAAATGTTACATAACAAAAGTTTCTTTAAAAATAATTTGCGATGTTTTATTCCTTCAAAAATTTTGATAGGACTGATATTTAATGAGATAAATGAGTTTTAAAATTAAAATAACTGCCATCTAAGGCCGTGTAATGAATTAAAAAACAAATGACTTCGTCTATAAAGGGCCTTGAACAGCAACAATCGAAAGCTATGAAAGATAGCCTACAGATAATGTTTCTGTGTTTGTATGAAGTAATATCAGAAGCTAAATTAACCGATTTGTATAATTAATTATTAATTCACCATTGGAAAGTGTAGTTTCTCTAGATGGACATAATGCTATAATGTTATTACAGTAACTTCTGAGTGAATCGAGGACAGGTAAGATTAAAATAGCTTCTTATGCACAGAAAACTTAATAGGCTATTCTGTACATTCGTTTCCTATATTTCCTAAAATAATTTTTATGACCAAATGAGTGGTCTCTGGATCAAAATGATCGCATTTTAATTATGCAAATACAATTTAAATTAAGTAACATAATAAACCATTTATCCTCATATCAAACACGAATGTTCCCTGGATCAAATGTCCTATTTTAATTATGTAATTACTTTATATTTATTTCTAACGGGTGCAGCGGAGCGCACGGGTACGGCTAGTATGAAATAAAGCAGAGGTTAATGGCTGCCAATAGAGCTTACTTCGCCTTAAGAAAATTACTTTGTTCAAGAATTTTATCTCGTACCACAAAGATAACTATCTATAAAACACTTATAAGACCTGTACTAGCACATGCTGCAGAGACGTGGTCCCTAACAAAAAAGGACACTGGAAATTTGGATGTCTTTGAAAGGAAGATACTCTGTAAAATAATTGGCCCAGTATTCGAGAGAGGAAGATGGAGGAGGCGATATAATAATGAGTTGTATTCCATCTATAAAGATCCGCCTATTAGAAGAATAGTAAAAGCAGCAAGATGAAGGTGGGCTGGGCACGTGGCACGGATGAATAACATAGAAATTCCTAAAAGGATATTAAATGGAAATCCTGGGGGCCAAAGAAGCCGTGGACGACCAAGAATAAGATGGTTGGATGGAGCTGAGGAAGACATATGTAAGATGAGATATAGGAATTGGAAAGCAATTTCGCAGGATCGAGACAAACTGGCGGAAAATCGTGGAAGAGGCCAAGGTTCACAATGAGCTGTGGTGCCAAGAAAGAAGAGAAGAAGTTTAAGATAAATAAATTGAAGAAGAGACTGTGAAAAGACAAGTATTGCACAGGTAGGCGCGGAAAATAGTGTTTAAGGTGTATAATTATTTTTAAAATGTTGATGAGCAGAACGCTGCCGGCCATCTTGATGCTGGTTGCAACATTGCCAACACATAAGAAACGACTGCAGAAGCATGTGGTGTGGGATTGAGGAACAGTGCGAAGAATATTGCTATTGAAGGAAAGAGGGTTTGTTTGGTGTCATGCTTACAGTAATGAACGGCTAAGGTCATTATTGTCTTTCGATAATTTAAATTCTCTCCTGCGCTATTTGTATTTCATGTGCGCGTGAAGTACAATGTAGCAATGTTGTACGCTGCCTTGCTCTCTCTGTCTCTCTCGATGCAAACGCTAGCAGACTACCGCCTTCCGAATTGCTGTCGACTCCAAGTCACATACTTCATTAATATGATGTTACATCCTTTTTCTGGCAAGGTCTTCAATTGAAATACATTTGGACTTCACGTACATACAATAAACTGCATTGTTCAAGATTAAATTCGACAGACATATTTCAAACTAGTTTTCTAAGTCGACAAGATCAAGCTTAAATTGCAATTGGTCACAATATTGACTCAGTACCTTCTGTTCAAAGATCATCTCCCAGAATTTATTACATACAATACCAGTCTTACCATTAAGCACATCATTGGAGTGTGTACTCTTTGCAATTGGAGAAAACTTTCAAATATCTCCTCAAAACTTGCAAACACAGTGACATACCCTATTTCTTGTATTAAATTAGTTAAAATTTTCAAAGTCATAAATCTGTATCAAAAAGTGTTTAATATGTACTTGACTACCAATACAAAATAAAAAAGTGCATAAATCTGTATAAGGCAATGCAGTCAATCAGGCGATTGTAAATAAATCCTAATAAAGAAAAAGGTCAGTGAAGGACAGTAAAACTAAAAGAAATAACAGAGTAAATAAACATCAATGGGGTTACCCACAGAAGGCTGGAAGTGTAAATATTGATGTATTACTTCTTTCATTCCTGTACAATTAGAATTATTATAAGAATTACTTTTTTTTTCATAAACAGAATTTTAAATGTGTTAAAACTTAATAATAAACCAATAAATTATATACAGACAAATGATCATTTATTCACAGAAATGTAAAATAAATTATTCTTTTAAGGTACTTATCTACCCTTGAAAGAAAAACTTGCAATTTTTATCCAGTTTTTAAAACAATTTTTTTTTTTTTCCGATTACTTAATGCAAAATTAAGGATTTTCACGCAAAATAAACCCCTCAAATATTTTTCGGGGTACATGGGGGCAATTTTTTAAAAGCAAAAACTGAATTTTTTTTTTTTAATTTTAGTCCTTGGCCCACAGTTTTCATATTACAACAAAATTTCTTTCACTGTCTTACTCCTAAAAACATAGAATAAGCTGTGAAAAAGTTTTCCCCTATCTTATCCCATTAAGGAAAAATGCCATTTTATTTTTAGAAAATTTCAAACATAGAAATTTCAAATTAACTTTCTTAAGCAGTAGGACACTGTTTTTAGTTTGCCACTTAGGTACATTAATCATATTCATTTTGGTGCAAGAATTATGAAAATATTTCAATTCTAAGTGCACTTTGTATTTACATTAGTGTTGTAAAATTCTGTGAAACTGAACATTGAGAAAAATCATCTATATCCTGAGGGTATGGAAAATTGTAAAACCAAACACACAACTTCCTGACTGGAAAATAATACAGTCAAATTTTACAGTCCAATTCGAATTATTACACGAAAAATAAATAAAATTGACAGAATGTGACGATTGACACTTGTACAATTGCACTTCCGGTTTAAAGAAAGGGTGTTTCCGGTCAATAAAAACTCGGGTAATGAACCCAGATATGCCTGAAATATTTTTTTGCAATTTTTGTGTATTTTTCAAATTTCATTTAATGCAGTATATAACTGAAGTATTTATATAGTGTCGAAACATTCTAGTTGTAACTGGTTGAGCTAGAAACAGGTGTCCTTTTAAAAGGACAGTAGGCATATGAGCATAGATTTTGAGGAATAATTGTATACTACGCTTACATGAAAGGAAACAATGTAATTGTTGTAATTTACAATTATTATTGTTATTATTATTATTATTATTATTATTATTAACAAATCATTGTTATTATTTTATTATAGTTTCTTTATTATTACTACTAATATTATTCTGAAGAATGATGCACTCTGGCTAAATTCGTTTTAACTCTGGAATGCTTTCGTCATTGAATAGTACCGTATTGCTATTGATTCGTAAAAATAAGTAATAGGCGAAAAGAGTGTTGAAGTTTCGAGGAGGAGGTTATATTGGGAGAGAAGTGACGATACATATAATGAAGAAATTGCTGTGACAATGTCGAAAGACAGGTTTCAGTTCATTTTCTAAAATCTACATTGTTATGGCAATGACTATTTAGATAGAAAATAAGATCTCTTCTAAATATACTAAATGAAAAACAATAGAAACTTATGTCCGTTCAATACCTCCCTCCAGAACGCCACCAGTCCTCCACTTGTAAACAGATCTTGCTGTGCAAATCTGGCTTTCAGGTATATCTCCCTGTGAAGCAGACTCGAATAATTTCAAAGGAAAAATTGTTCCGGAGCCGGGTATCGATCCCGGGACCTTTGGCTTAGCGAACCAACACTCTGCCAACTAGCTACGCAGCAACTACACCTGACACCGTCTCAACTTTTCCATTCATATCCACACACCTCAGTGGGCTGACAAGATGCCAGAAACCCAATTTTGAGTGCACACGAACTCTGTGTGGCATTTGTAGGCTGCATTATAGTGATATGTCTGTATATGAGATGAAATTTCGCCCATCGCATAATTTTCAAACATAGATAGCATTTCGTGCAGGGAAAATCCACTAAAATTGAAAAAGCGAAACAATTTCAAAATATATGGGGATATGCCTACTGTCCTTTTAAAAGGACACATAAGTTTTCGTCATTGTCATGTCGCAATGAATAGATATTTCGAACACATTGTGGTTTGGCGTTATATTTATGTTTATTAGGAGTCATTTGATCTACAACAATTTGCAAAATAATTCCGAACTGTAAAAATATTTAACATTCTTATCTGATTTGCGTCTCGGATGCCATAGCTGAAATAAACGAACAATTCTCACATCCACATCTCAAACTCAAAGATGACCAGAACTCTCATTACCAGTCTTACCACACCTAGCAAGCCTCTAATTAAGACTAGTAGTAGTGACACTTGTGAAAAAGTAAATGCGTTGACTGTAGAGAGGGTAATTTGAAACACTGACAACTGTCCTTTTAATAGGACAGTAGGCATATCTGGGTTAACCAACACCATAGAGACAAAACTGATATGTTTTTGAAAACTAGAAAGTTAAAGTTTTCAGATGACATAAAAATAAAAAAAACTAATACTTTTTTTAAAGAAAATTAAAAATTGAGGGTAGATGAGTACCTTAATTGAAGGGTTGCGTTTTTCATGCTGCATGCTCTCGAAAGTAACTAAAATGTTAACACAAAATTGTATCATAGTTCATAACTTCATTCGTCAAATTCAGCAATACTGCAAAATAATGAAGATGATTGCATTTACATTTATGGAACAATTATCCACCCAATTCATTGACATCACAGTATAAAAATCTTCTAACAGATCATTTTAATATAAAAATTGACTTCAATAAACAAAAAGCCTTAATTTATGCTGTATTCGTGAACACAGTAAAGGAATAAGTGACAAAAAATACTAAGAAAGTGGTTTAATCAACTCAGTGGTATTTGAATATCAACACATTCAAGTTAAAAAATGTCGAGTCATAGTAAGCGTACTAAAATAATCAGAATACCAACTGGATACATACATCACACAGATGATATCTAGTTAACACAAGCTAAATAAAAACATTTTCAGCCAACAATTTAAGGGCAGTTGTACTATTACAGTGACAGAGGAAAAGTCATGGTAAAGGGTCAATTTGAACTAACCATGACATCTGAATAGAATTTGTTAAGTGCCGTTGAAGCCAACTGAAACAATCTCCATAATCGCACATAATCACATTAGCAAATTCAGTCTTCTCCAAGAATTACATTTGAACAGCATAGATTCTAAACTTTTCAGATACACTTCTGAAACATCAGTTCTGCAGTTAACACACAATTTGGCTAACTATAGTTATCAACCAGGTAAAAATTGTCCATCAATAAGGATTTACAGTCATTTAAGTGTATTTACACAAAGCACAACACATCACGCGTGTCTATCTTTTCAGTCCCACGTCTCGTCTTGAGCTTGATTCATGTACGAATCAAGTTCTTTGTCCAAGTGGGACTTTGTGCTTGCCATATACTGGTCCAGCTGGAGATCCAATTCTTCCTTGGAGGGGACGGACTGCTGACGTCCACGCATTGAACCACGACCACGTCCTCCTCGCATGTGTCCACCACGTCTGAAAATAAAAAACAAGACCAGAAAAACGTAATTATACTATAAATTCAGAAACAATTATCTATAACCAGATCATCTTAAATTTGTTCATATGTCTTCCTCTAAAGGTACGGTCACACGTCACTACTTTTGCAGCGCAACTTTTGTACTGCAGCTGCAAAAGTTGCATGTCGTGTTCACACATAAAGCCTCGTTCACACTTTTCAAGTAACTTGAAAAGACGAACTTGAAAAGTGTGAATTATGTTTCAAGTTCACTTGAAATCAATTAACGGCTTGAATTCAAGTTTCAAGTGCAGTTGGATCCCTTTCTACTTTTTACTTGACTTGAAAGGACACTTCAAAAGTGTGAACATCACTTGATAACTTGAATTCAAGGAGAAAAGAGCGGGAATTTAAATTAACAGCTGTTTTAAGAGCGTTAAATTAACAGCCGATTGTTTTTCAGTTCTACTGGGAACGTAAAAATTAATAGCAAACAGCAGTAAGTGGAATAATGACCAAGTATTTGAGTTTCTGAAGTTGTATAAAATTCACGAAGGCCTGCGGATTATAGAAACTGCAAAGTTTCGTAATAGAAATGCAAAGGAAGCTGCAAAGAAAGGAAGAGTTCATTGAAGAACTGAACAGCAGAGATTTTAACGTGGACACAGATGAGATAGCCTATGAAAAATAATACAAAAATATTAAACTGTAGATAGAAAAGAAGTGAGGAAGATAAGAGGGATTAAGAAGAGAAGAGTGTTGCTTGAAGGGATGACATTTATTGCTGAAACTGGCATGGTTCAATGTGGTTGATAGATTTTTGTGGGGGAACTGTAACAGCTTCAAGATAATCATTTTCAATTATGGTAAATCAGACTCGCTTATATTTTATTACTTTTGCGGTAAGAATAATTAAATCTGCTTGAAGATTTCACTTATTCTATTTGTAATAATCAATGGTCCTGTATTTCTCTTACTAATCTAATTCCTAACCCATACTGAACAACGCGTCTTCCATTTCTTCGATATATTTATCATTTCCCTGGCACGGAAGCTTGCTACTACAGAAATTCCTAACTGCACAACATCCATGGACGCCATTTTATCCTACTTGAAAACAAAATAACTTGAATATATCTGAACTGTGACTTGAATTCAAGTTACTTGAAAAATGTGAACGAGGCTTAAGCCAAACGTAGAGCGCTGCACGCTACTTTTCGTGCTGCGCAACCCAAGTGCAGCAAAAGTTGCAACTGGAGGTTGCGAGTCTGTTCATACACAAGGCGCTACTTTTGCAGCCGCAGTCATGCTGCAGGTTTCCAACTCCGTGTTGACTTCTCAATATACATTTTGTGGTTATGTTCGCATTATTAATAAACTCATGTGAAAGCTTATCTATTATTTGCTTTTCAGTCGTATCTAGTATTCAGAAATTGGCATTATTTTTAATATGAAACTTTTAAAAACGCCTATATACTTAAATGATAACCAACAGTATATTCACATAATCAATGTTGGCAGCCCTCCTGTTTGGAACTACGCTACGGAAAATTTAAAAAATGAATTATATCGCAGCAAATATGCTCAGACTGTGTTGTACATTTAATAACTGTTACAAATAATTTATTTTCATTCATCTAACATTAAAATACATCCAAATAATAAAAGTATCATTGGCACATATGGGTGGCAACACTGGTCGCAAACGCAGCAAAAGTTTCAACAAAACTGATATCAAAAATGCTGCGGCTGCAACCCTGAGAACCCTGTTCACACGTCGCTACTTTTAAGCTGCGCGCAGCATGGAAAAGTAGCGAGCAGCAGGTTCGGCAGCCGCTATTTTTCGGGTTGCACCGTTGTTCACACGTCGCAGTACAAGAGTTGCGCAGTTTTTTGTACTGCAGCGCTGCAAAAGTAGCGACGTGTGACCGTACCTTTAGTTCACACTGTAGAACGTGTTTTAGGTAAATTTACTCTCACAAAAAAAAAAAAATGTGAATCAGCTGGTCCTCCTCATGCAAATTAAAAGAAAGCCCAGAAGTGCTCTCGTGCAGGAATATAGGGTGCACCACGTACGTCACCACCATTATTATTATTATTATTATTATTATTATTATTATTATTATCATCATCAATAATTGTCTTATTTTTTTATACTTTGTATGTCTCATTTATTTTTGACCTGCTGTTCACATTTTATTATGCTTTTTTCTTTCTTTCTGTATGTTATATATTATGTCTGATTTCTTCTTACTTGTTGTTTACATTTTATTATTATTATTATTATCTTATTCAGCTTTGTGTGTAAAATTGTAGTGTACTTTGTAAATTTGTAGTGTTTTTGTAACGCAGTTTTTACTCCGGGTTGAGTGTTAGAGAAGGCCGTATGGCCTTAACTCTGCCAGGTTAAATAAATCATTATTATTATTATTATTATTATTATTATTATTATTATTATTATTATTATCATTCCCGCCCTATATTGATCACTAGGGGGAGGATGTTGATGACCTAAAAATCTACTGAAAATGATCATTAAAATGCCCTTAAACTAATGGAAAAATGACATAAAATTAAAAGAAAATTACATTTAAATATTATTCAAAGTACTCGCACCACAACTTCTTAAAAATTAGTCACCTTGTTTCAATGACTGCCCTGCAAATCTCAGAGAGAGGAGGCAACTTCCTGGAATTTGGCTAAGATAAAGGAAAAGAACATGCAACAAAATGAAGGTTTTAAGGAAAAACTATAGATTTTAATGAGAGTTCATAATGTGTTTCAATCAGAGGTGGTCCATGTCAGTGCCTTCATTCTCCATCTCCTCCTCCTTCCGCGCTTCACTTTTGTTACCAGATCTTCCGGATGAGGGAGTGTGAATGAAAAAACAAATTAACAGCACTTTTGGCTAGGCCAAAAAAAAAAGTTTAAATTTGTCACATTGCCACAGTCTGGGCCGTCAGTTTTGTCACATTAGAAAGACTGCACGAACTTTCAATTTCAGTGAATATTCTAACCTAAAATTAATGTACTATTTGTGTTATGTGATGTGTTTTAATAAAGAAAATCTTCACAGTTTTTATGATTATTTAATTATGTTTGGGCTGTCAGTGTTACCACATTAGGAAGTTCACACGAACTTCGTTTTCAGTGAATGTTCGAACATAAAATTAGTGTATTATTTGTGTTCTGTGATGTGTTTTAATAAAGAAAATCAACACAGTTTTTATGTTTAGTGTTGCCATATTTTAGAATTCATAAAACAGTTATATTACCGGTTGTTCTGTATGGTTGTGAAACTTGGACTGTCACTTTGAGAGAGGAACAGAGATTAAGGGTGTTTGAGAATAAGGTTTTTAGGAAAATATTTGGGACTAAAAGGGATGAAGTTACAGGAGAATGGAGAAAGTTACACAACGCAGAACTGCATGCGTTGTACTCTTCACCTGACATTTTAGAAACATTAAATCCAGATGTTTGAGATGGGCAGGGCATGTAGCACGTATGGGCGAATCCAAAAATGCATATAGAGTATTAGTTGGGAGGCCGGAGGGAAAAAGACCTTTGGGGAGGCCGAGACGTAGGTGGGAGGATAATATTAAAATGGATTTGAGGGAGGTGGGATATGTTGATAGAGAGTGGATTCATTTTGCACAGGATAGGGACCGATGGCGGGCTTATGTGAGGGCGGCAATGAACCTCCGGGTATCTTAAAAGCCATTTGTAAGTGAGTGTTGCCACATTAGGAAGACCACAAATTCAATTTCAGTGAATACTCTAATCTAATATTAGTGTACTATGTGTGTTGTGTGATGTGTTTTAATAAAGAAAATTCACACAGTTGTTATGTTTATTTAGTCATGTTCAGGCCATCAGTGTTGCCACAATAGGAAATTCGACACGCACTTTCATTTTCAGTGAATATTCTGACCTACAATTAGTGTATTATTTATGGTGTGATGTGTTTTAATAAGGAAAATCCACAGTTTTTAAGTTTATTAAGTTATGAGTAGGTGATAGAGAAATAAGCTCCACATGGCTGCAGTTTCAACATTTGGCAGCATGAAATACGAACTTCTTTTTTTGTATTGCCTATATCGGTATTTAGTCAATTATCCGGCAAAACCTCGTATCCGGAACTAGTCTGGTCTCTTTAGTGCTGATTAAGAGGGATTCTACTGTATAACAATGAACCTCATATTAACAATGAATTTGACAATGTTGTATATGATGGGCAACACACATTACCACACAACTCTGAAGACCAATTAAATGCCTCTAGGCTAAAATGAAGTGTCCTGAGAAAATATCAACACAATTCTTGTCCACTGTGTCACTTGATTATCATTAGGATTTGTAATTTTGTATTAAACAATTTAATATTGTAGCTGTAAGTGGATATTGTAATTGGGTTGTCCTGTATGTTCACATCTTGAAATGATAAGTAAATAAATAAATAAATGAATAAATAAAGTAAATATTTAACACATATACGAAAATGCTGTAGAAACTCAAGTCTTTTGTCCAAAGAGAGAAATAGAATAAAACATTAAAATTATTACCGGTATTCTATATCAATACAAAATATTACATACCTCTTCTGCACAATATTACCAGGAAGAGACAGTCGTCCATTAACATACAAGAAGTCTGTAATACTAATGAATCAACCAGCCTTTTTAAAGTCTTTTTATTTGGCAATGCAAATTGTTCACATGTTAACGTTGTTAACATTTTGAACTGTATCACACACCAAATAAATACAACTTCGAAGTCGAGAAATAAACACTGCTACAAAAATGTAAAACTGTAAAAAGTGAATGTCAATTTCAACATTTCCAATTTTAAAAGCTTGTATCACAGAAGTACAATTTGCAGCAGTATTAGCAAAATCTTTTCTGCTTGCACTTAGCTATGCAAAACAGTAATTATTTAGAACAAAAATAAACAGTAATTTTAGGCATAAAAGTCTAAACCAGATATCAAATAGAATTTTAATCATTAAATAAATTCACTGCATTATTATTTATTAACTATAATCATGTTAAATTCCTGATTATCTGGAATAATGAAGGAGAGGAACTGCACGGACTTACGAAGAATACGTCCAAATTTACGATAATAATAATAAATTTACCTGTATGCCTTAATCTGCTGCTAGCTTTAATCATCTTCCCTTCTCGAATTTCTAAAAAACCTCCACTAACTCTATCATTACTAGAAAACTAATGGCAGGCAGCAGTCATTTTTTTTTCTTTGTACAGAGGAGGGACCCGAAGGCTTGCACTGCAGCCTGAGGCTTATTGTGCTTACCACTCCTATTCTGTGAATGATTGGGTAGCCGAACAGCTGCGCTCTTGTACAAGTACAGCACACCGCACAATGAACTGAACCTGGGCTATGGTATGGATGATATGTGAATTAATGATGGCGAAATGAGTTCCAAGTCCAACGCCGAAAGTTACCCAGCAATTCTGCTTCAATTGGTTGGGGGAAAGCTCCTGAAAAAACCCCAATGAAATAACTGTCCCAACCAGGATTCGAACCTGGGCCCACTCGTTTCACGGCCAGACACACAGAGGTGGACAGGCAGTGATTTACTACATCGCAAAAATTAGTCGATTTTAAAATCGTAAAACCGCAAATACACAAATAATCTACAATCCAAATGACGTGCATAAAAATAAATGGAGTTCACTGTATAATACCTTATTTACCATTAAAGGGAATGATCATATTTTTTGTTCTTCATGTAGTTAGAAAATGAAACGAGAAATGTTCTTATAGTCCCTTGCTCTTATTTCCGGCAGCCAATCACGTTGCAGGTTGGCTACATTTGAACGTGTGCGTCTTGTCATTCGCTGCTGATGACGTTATGCCCTTCCTAAGGCTCGATAAATACTTAATATAATCGTCCGCCATTTTGGCTCTTTCGTTGGCATTCGCAGAAAGCACACAAGGACGTTATTTGCCGCTCAATTATTTGCTCAACTACAACGTGTTTGATTTATTTTCATAAGAGCTACGACATGATAATGTTTAATGGTGTGGCAAATAGATCCCTCGTCTGGTAGCTCAGCAACGAATGAACAAAAATGGCGAATGAACTACCTACCTATACTGTTTTCGCTGTAAGAAAAATCCTAATGTAAACACAAGCACGTTGCTGTCATACCCGTGATTGGCTCCCATCGAAACACTCACACAATGCAGGAAAATATAGTCCGTATTTGGAAACTATTATCTTGTATTATTTGAAAATAAAAAATTGAATTCTAGTTGTTAAATACAATGAAACATTTAACTTCACTCATATGTAAAACGATATGTAAAAGAAAAACTACTTTTATATTTTCTTACTATGAACACTGATGAATACAAACAGTAATACCGAGGTAGTCTGTTCTTGTAACATGCTGGCGTAGCTCGTAGTTGTTCGTGTAAGCACGTGGTACTGAAGTATGGCTTCTGCATCCTGGGTATGTTTGGTTATTAATCATAAGAGTAGAAACCCTCTCAAAAGCGGAGAAAACCAAATAGTCTTAAATGTACGTAATAAGTTATGTGAGATTTAATTACAGTAATTATAAATATTTGGGGCTAAGAGGGATGAAATTACAGGAGAATGGAGAAAGTTACACAACGCAGAACTGCACGCTTTGTATTCTTCACCTGACATAATTAGGAACATTAAATGCAGACGTTTGAGATGGGCAGGGCATGTAGCATGTATGGGCGAATCCAGAAATGCATATAGAGTGTTAGTTGGGAGGGCAGAGGGAAAAAGACCTTTGGGGAGGCCGAGACGTAGATGGGAAGATAATATTAAAATGGATTTGAGGGAGGTGGGATATGATGGTAGAGACTGGATTAATCTTGCTCAGGATAGGGACCAATGGCAGGCTTATGTGAGGGTGGCAATGAACCTCCTGGTTCCTTAAAAGCCAGCAAGTTTAATTGTAGTAGGTTATTTTACGACGCTTTATCAACAGCTTAGGTTATTTAGCGTCTGAATGAGATGAAGGTGATAATGCCAGTGAAATGAGTCCGGGGTCCAGCACCAAAAGTTACCCAACATTTGCTCATACTGGGTTGAGGGAAAACCCCAGAAAAAACCTCAACCTGGTAACTTGCTCCGACTGGGAATCGAACCCAGGCCACCTGGTTTCGCGGCCAGACGCGCTAACCGTTACTCCACAGGTGTGGACAAAAGCCAGTAAGTAAGTAATTATAAAGTAAAAGTTTCCTAAGCAAACGAATGCATAGTAGCGAGGTTAGGCCTACTTGACGAGTAACGGGAAATGTTTAACATGAAACAGAATGTACAACAGTGGGCGGGAACACGTACTGAGAATCTATGGCGCCAAACAGCGGCCAATGAAGCCTCACTTCAGTCATGTGCTATTGTTTACATTAGGTACAGCGAAAAGATTATAGACTTTATAGAGCTTTCAGTTTCTAAGGCGTAAGCAAAGAGAAGGAGTCACGCCAGAAATAACGACACGACTATAGATATGATATCTATTTGGAAGTCACACTTTCTTTGCATCATATAACATTCTTCTGGGAAAATTAAATACAACGCAAATACTGTAGTGTATAGTGCCGAAAAAGAACAAAGAACAATGTAACATACTACATACGAGTTAATACAAATTACATTTTAACTGGTGCTATTTTTAACGTGTTTTAAAGACGATTGTCTTAACTTTAAAACAGTTGACTTTAATAATGAGTATTTTTATCCATAGGATTTTCTACTTCAGCATTCCTGATTACAGAAAGTGTAGGCACAGATTTCAACTCAAGTGGAAGGTTACTGTTTACATTATTAATTTTTATTCCTAAAGAGTTTACAGCAGACGTGGGCATCAGTAGTACATGTCGCACGGAGTCGAACGCAACTACGTGATCTCCCTCCCTCTACACCCCTAGCTGTTCACCATACCGGGGTACCTGTCAGACTGATTGAGGTACTGGCAGTCAGCGGTGGATTTCAGTAAAAAAAAATTTCGCTCTCTAAGGAAGCTCCTGAAGTAAAAAAGTCGAAAAATATGATTTCCACAAAGAATGGAAAAATGGATTCTTTTGTTGCGAAGAAGGGGTGCTTATTATTGTACAAAATGTTACTGGCAGTGAAGAAGAGCAACGTTCAAAAGTAAAATATCCACATCTTTGGAGTTTTGTTATGAAAATTGCTTCTATGTTTGGCTCAACCTACACTTGTGAACAGTTGTTTTCTCAGTTGGCCACTGTAAAATCCAAATCAAGATCACGCATTTCGGACGAAAATGTATTCCATCAGCTCACAATTGCAATGTCTGACATAACTTCAAGTTTTGAAACACTTGTTGATTTACGTGACGAAGAAGAATAAATGAATCCCTTCTTTTAAGGACATAAGTTAATTGACGTAAATTGACAACAACAAAGAACTACCGTAATAGATTTAAAAATAGCCTAATTGTTGTTTTTCCTGTTTCTTAGTAATGTGCTTGATATTTTGTTAAGAATCTGTTTTTCATAAGTACCTTAATTTTATTTTCTAGTGATGCAAATTAGTGATTGATGCCCTTTCAGAACAAATAGGTTCAGATTTTGGCATTACATTTTAACTGTTGTGGCATTGTACGTTTTATGTAATTTTATAAGGTTTTTACAGTAATTGTTTAAATTAGAAATACAGTTATGTTTCAGCTTTTTGTAAAATAGTTTGCATTTGTTTTGGAAAATTTGTTATCTTTCATTGTCATTATTCATAAAAATAATATTCAGAAAACTGTGTATGTCCTGCTTAATTGCTTAACTTTCCGTGTTTCAATACTTCACACGATCCACCGCTGAGTATTACGTTAACAGGTGATGCGTGTTGCAGCAATCAGAGTAGCATGGCGCATCTCTTTAAATGCCCAAGTCTGGTTTACAGCAATAAACTTAAGTAAATAGATATTACTGGTTAAACACAAGAAGAAGAAAAACAGCTGTCCAAACCTGAAAGATCCTCCTCTTCCTCGCTGACCTCCTCTTGTGAATCCAATGCCACCTCGACCTCGACCTCCACCACGCATCCCACGATTCCCTCGTGGGGATCCCATTCCAGCTCCTGAAACAAATGAGCGAACATAAGATTTTCTCAGAGCTCATTAAATTAAGTCACTTCTCTAAGATGAGAAAGGAACTTCTACTTGCTGCATTAATGGTATGAGCATAAATCGAAGCAAGAAATGGTTATTTAATAACTGACAACAGATGGCAGTATTACCTCGAAAAATTTAATTTTTACCGCCCATTTTCTCAGACGTGTCTTCAGTTGTTTTAGCTTTAATTTAAAGTTCTCAATGCAAATTAATTTATTTATCCATGATCATAACGAAAAACATGCCTTTACTAAATACTTTTGTGCGAGATCGTGCGTATTTGCTTGGTTTCCGCACAAAACCAATCTGTGGAAAGTGTAAAATTCCACATTCAGTATTCCCAACCTAACATACATAACAATTTCCCTCTTCTTACCGCTCAAGTGACATATTGATTTTACTGCTTTAGGCTTTTAACATATTATTTTTAGAGACGTTCAATATAGTAATAATTATAAATTGGAAACTTACCACTGCAATTTCACCTAAATTGCAATGTTATGGTTTTTAAATATTTGCAAAAATTAAGTAAACTCTATAACTCCACCTACATTCGTGATGCAAGTAACATTAAGGAAGTCTGAAACAATCAACAAATCAACTTGCCGATGTTATTACTGCAATATGTTATATAAATAATATTGTTAAAATATTAAAATGAAAAATAAATCATTACATAACCTTACCATTTGTTTTAAATTCGCATTTATAGACTGGGGGGGGGAAAAAAAGACAGACGTATATCACGGCCTGCTGGGTATAGAAACACAGAAAACATTTTAAAGCAACAATGTTGAAGATAGATATTTTTGTTTTGCAAGTTTGCCGTCATTGAACAGAAACCAAGATGGAGATTTCATTGCAACTAATTAGAAATTCCTCTTTCAGGTATGTAATAAACGATCTTCGCACAAAATAATGTACGATACACGAGCGGTATGTTTTCTTTCAATTCTCGGAAATTAAAGAAAGCTCAACTACGTTTCGCTTTTTCAAACTTTTCCTCGAACATGAAAACTTCAACATACCGCTCTTGTAACGCATATTACTATACCTCACAGTTTGAACTTTATCTCACAGTTCATTAGTATTTTCCTAGTACTCGGGTACACACGTATACTTTTCCATTCAACTAATACTCAAGAAATGAATATATTAGTTACTAGATGTCACTACCTCTATTTCTTTATTCCCATTACTTAAATATACATACACTCAATCTCCTTCTCTTTTCTCTATCTACTACGTCGTAATTTGTGCATTGCATCCATATCTAATATGTATTTTTTTTTTTAAATCTTGTAATAATTTACCTTTTGGGATGCGAGGAGACTTGAACCTGCGAAGTTGGGTTTATAGGATTTTAAAACAACACGCGTTAGTCAACTGAGCTAAACAGACACGGTGATAAATTACGTTTTAATATTCCTCTTGTTTACAGAAGTAAAATGTGAAATTATTTTAATCACATTAGTCCCGTGAACACTTCTAAATAATCACTGAAACTTCAAAAACACGAAAATACGCGTTTAAAATGAAAAAAAATGTGTATTAAAATTATTTAATTAATTATAATTTCTTATAATTATCCAACGCCTTAGATACCATTCTTCACTAATCATGGCCTCCTACATCATAACCTACCTAGTACACCTATCGATTCTAAAATCCATGCCATGATATGTGATTACATGAGGACTTAAGCCTGGTTCAGACGGTGCGTGTTTCTGTGATGGATTCCAAGGTAGCTGCGCAGATGGATCGCCTGCGTGCTGACTGGCTGGCTCCCGTGTTGCCTACGGTGATGGAAGTTGTTCACACGGAGCTGGCTCTTTTCACAGTTCAAATTGGAAAATCATCTGCTGCTTCATCTGTTGCCAACACTCATGGTCAAAAAGAAACTAAACCGTGAGTGGAAAACAACTAAAGTCCTACATTAACAGTAGTAAATGTCGTAATAAAGTAATTAAGCCATAAGTGCAAAACAGCTAAAGTCCGATATTTAATTGTTGTTTCTTAGAAACTAAAGAATATAGAAAAAAAAAAACAGGTTTAGTTGGAAAACAACGAACATGGCGACATGGTTTCAGTGGTGATATTATATGATCATCTTTGGTTTCCAGCCTGCAAACCATTACGAAAAATAGCAAGGAACCTACCCTCGAAATCCAGCAAGCTAGCCATCTACAGAGCCACCAGAGTGCATTACTTCCGGTGAGTAACCACGCAGGCGACCCATCCGCGCAGCCACCTTGGAATCCATCACAGAAACACGCACCGTCTGAACCGGGCTTTATTTTCAACATATTTTCTTTTATAAAACAGAATTTTTCGTTATGGTCATGGATAAAATTACGTATGGTACTTGTGAGCGTGATCTTTATTGCGCTCATGTAATTTAAGCACGAGGCTGACGCCTCGTGCTTAAATCTTTCCACTCGCGCAATAAAGATGCACTTACCTCACAAGTACCATAAATAATTATTTCAACATAAAATTGATTATAAGACCTTAATTTAACTCATGTGTGATTTATTACTTACTTCCACCCCTCTTAAATGGTCGGCGTGAAGAACCGCCTCGAAACACACGTCCTTGACCTCGTCTGAAGCGGAATGAATCTCCTCCACTGCTTCGGTTCAGAGACTGCATGCTCTGACTTCGGCCTGTTTGGGAAACGAATACATAATTAACATAACCTCGTTCACATAAACTGAAAACACAAACAGAATATGTTTCATTCACTACACACAACAGTTTTCTTAACGTTCCTTTCACTACAGCATTAACAACATTCATTCATTCATTCATTCATTCATAGTGTTGTGCCCAATGATAGGTCTTTCACTGCAAACCCAGCATTCTCCAGTCTTTCCTATTTTCTGCCTTCCTCTTTGTCTCCGGATATGATCCATATATGTTGTTGTTGTTGTCTAGTGCCTTGCATTTGGCAATGAAGCCATTAGCAGTCGTGCTTTCCGATACTTTTGAACTGTAGTTTCTTCTGATCTTAATGCTTCATAAGTCTTCAAGTGGTCTTCATTCATTTCTGCTGGATCGTTACACAGGACACATATGGGTGAAGCTGAGATACCTATTCTGTAGAGATGACTTGCTAGACAATCATGATTTGTCAATAGTCTGAAGGCTTGGTCTCTGGGGGATTATATCTGGGTTGGAAAGTAGTGTAATCCATTTTTTGTCTTTAGCATTTGATTCTATTTCTTGTGGGTATGAATGAGAAAATTTTGTAGTGATCAAGCGTTTTATTGAGGAATATGAGAAATTAAATTTAGACTTTTGTTTTATTGTTGTATCTTTCTTTGCAAGTGTGTCTGCGGTTTCATTCCCCATGACTCCACAGTGTGCTGGAATCCATTGGAGACGGACAATCTTATTAACTTTTTGGAGTTGTGTTAACATTTTGTAGCATTCTCTTATTTTTGTTGACTTCTTTGTAGCATTTGAACATATTCCCTGAATTGCAGCTTTAGAATCTGAAAGAATTACTGTCTTGTTATATTTATTTCAGGGAAGATTTAATAATTGTCGGAGAGCAATGTGTGTAGCCTCTATTTCACCACCATAATTTGTTGTGTCTCTGCCAACAGAATGATAAAAGGAAAAATGTGTACATGTAACTCCAGCTCCAGTAAGGTTTTCTGTGGTGGATCCATTGGTATATATGTGTAGCCATTCTTCTGTAGGGTATGATCCATATATCTTAATGTTGTTTATCATCTCATATCTTCTTCTGCCCCGAACTCTTCTCCTGTTCACCATTCCTTCCAGTGCATCCTTCAGAAGGCAGTTTCTTCTCAACCAGTGACCCAGTCAATTCCCTTTCCTCTCTCTGATCAGTTTGAGCATCATTCTTTCTTCATCCACTCTTTCCAACACAGCTTCATTTCTTATTCTGTCTGTCCATTTCACACATTCCATTTTTCTCCATATCCACATTTCAAATGCGTCTAGTTGCTTCTCTTCTTTTCATCGTAATGTCCATGTTTTTGCCCCATACAATGCTACACTTCACACAAAGCACTTCACTAGTCTCTTCCTTAGTTCTTTCTCCAGAGGTCCACAGAAGATGTTCCTTTTTTTTTTATTAAAAGCTTCCTTTGCCATTGCTATCCTCCTTTTGACTTCCTGGCAGCAGCTCATATTATTGCTTATACAGAGCGTTCGCCTACGGGTGGGGCCAGGAAAGCAGCCTGCCTGCGGTGTCACTTGCGTGAATCGTCTATCCATAAGCTTCCGCTTTCTATACTATACTCTGTAGGGTTTTAATTTTAAAAGTTTAGCAGCAGTAAAGACTAATGTTTTTAAAACACTAACTTCCTGTGAAACACATCTTAGAGATTTATTAGGAGAGCGTGTAAATGATGCACTGATTTCATCAATTTTTTCTCCCGTCAATACTCTTAGTTTTCGCTTAGGAATTGTAGCATTTATCGACCCTGTTGTCCTTATTTGTTAACAAGACGTCTAACAGTTTCTCTACCCTGAATTGGAGCACCCGGATATTTCACTTCAAATTGCCTACGCACCTCTCTACATAACTCTGTTTTCACATATGCATCATACATAAAAACTCTCTGTTCAAGCGTGAATTTTGCATTTTGCATTGTTAACAAATTTTACACATACACTGAATATTTAAGCAACTGTGTCAAGAAACTGCACTGTACGTGTTAAATACTGCAACATCTGGCTCACAACTGATAACTTGTCGACCTTGATTGTCGAGCGTGTCTCAACAACTGCGAGCACAAAGCAGCGTATCAGTACATGCCGCTTTCCTGGCCTCACCCATAGGCAAACGCTCTGCAGTACACCCCAAGTATTTGAAGCTGTTCACTTGCTCTACTGCCTCATTTAGAATTCGCAAATTTACCTTCTTTACTTTTCTTTCTATGACCATGGTCTTGGTCTTGTTGGTATTTATCTTTATTCCATACTGCTTACACCTGTCATTTAGTTCGAGTATCATCTCCTCTTCCGCTAACAAGTCATATCATCAGCAAATCTTACACACTTTATTCTTCTTCCTCCTACTATCACTCCTCCCATGTTCTGAAAACAGTTCTTCACTAAATCCTCCAAGTAGATATTGAACAGGGTAGGTGATAAAGGGCATCCTTGATGTACTCCTCTCCCTATTTCACTTCTTTCTGACATTTCTTCTCGTATCTTGACTTTGACTTCTTGTTTCGTATAAAGATTACTAAACAGACTCCTCTCTTTTCAATCCACGCCAATTTTCGTTAGGATCCCCATCAATTTATTGCAATCCACTCTGTCAAACACCTTTTCTAGGTCCACACTTCTTTATTTTTCTCTAGGTATCTTTCGCCAGTTGTTCGTAGCAGTCCAATTGCATCTCTCGTACCTTTTCCCTTCCTGAAGCCAAACTGCCTTTCTTCCAACTGTTCTTCCAGCTTAGAATATAAATGTCGATTCAATATTCGCAGAAAAATCTTTGCCAAATGTGATATCAGGCTGATAGTATTAATGACATAACTCAGTTATATGGCAACAAACAGTCGAGAAGATCTCTGAAAGATTGATTCTGACAACTCACTGAAAATGGGGAAGAGAAAGATTCAAACAATCTGCAATCCAGTTTATGTTATCATAGCAAACCTACAGAAATGTAGTGTTTCTACAGTGAAGAAGCATATATGCTTTAGGGCTCCCTGCAAGACTAAGGTATGCTGCTTGTCTCTTGCTGAATTTTTTCTTAGGTTATTTGTAATTATAATACAGTAAAACCTGTACATTCTGTGTACATGAAACGCAGTAACACACATCTAGGCCAAACAAAATAGGTATGAAACTACAGACAAATGTCATTTCAACAAATTTCTACGGACTCTGTCATTTTCGTTATACTGGAAAATGTCGTTTTAACGAATTTCTAGGGACCCTGCCATCATTTTCGTTATACAGAAAGTAATACTGATCAATAATTGATCAATACTACTCTTCACACAAATGTCATAACTGTATCATCTACTTTGAGAAAAAGTCTTAATTTTTTCCCTGAACTGAACATTTTACAACTGATTCTTATAGATAATTTTTTAGAATAACACTTGCACTTTTTGCCACATTCTCTAGCAAATTTTCTTGTTCGGCCAAAAATAGCCATAAATCATTAACAACATTCACAGCTTTGGCAAGAGACATTTTTTTTCCACTATCACTGTCACTACATACAGATTCTTCATCACTTTCACTCACACCACCTTCTTCTTGCATTACACTACTGAAATGTCCTCTTCTGTAACCTCCTTTTTAACAGTCACTGCACTGTAGATATCAATGAACAGGTCACATTATCACTCAATTGTACCTACACCGATTTCACATTTCTGATAATCCTACTTGTCTGTGGTGTAATAATCATGATGAAGATCTGGAACACATTCTTCTATACTGTCCATCCATAAACCACAAAAGAAGTAAATTAAAATCATCAGTACCAGTTGCAGAAGACACAGCCCTGCAGTATATATTGACTATACCCCAACTCTGGCTACTAGCAACAGGCATGTATAATGAATACCGATCAAAATACCCCTCATTTCTCGTGAAAAACAACAACTGAATAGACTACAGTGGACTA
The DNA here is from genome assembly GCF_040183065.1 of Periplaneta americana. Classification (NCBI taxonomy): domain Eukaryota; kingdom Metazoa; phylum Arthropoda; class Insecta; order Blattodea; family Blattidae; genus Periplaneta; species Periplaneta americana. The sequence goes on from NC_091123.1 coordinate 171,692,822, forward strand.
TAGTGGACTTCATGTTGTCAGCAAACAGCTGGATACATTAAGAAGATTGATGTCTGTAGGTGTACCACTTCGTTGTAATGATCATATGTATCATGAAAGGGAAATATTTATTTTCATTGTAGTGAAATTTTCGTTATATTGACGTTCGTACAATTTATTGAAATAATTTAACATGGAACCTTATGGAGGTAAGGAAGGGAAATATAATATTTTTTGTTATACTGACGAAGTCGTTAAACTGGCATTCTGTTTTTATTTTTATTTTAGGTTATTTTACGACGCTTTATCAACAACTTTGGTTATTTGGCGTCTGAATGAGAGGTGATAATGCTGGCGAGATGAGTCCGGGGTCCAGCACCGAAAGTTACCCAGCATTTGCTCACGGCATTCTGTTAAAACGACATTTGACTGTAGAAATCAGTTGCCTAGGTATAAGAGAAATAAAGCCATCAAAGTAATTCATATGAACGAAATCTTTTCTCATAATACGATGAAAGAGTAATGGAACGGAGAAAAATTCTCTCCGGCGCCAGGATTTGAACCCGGGTTTTCAACTCTACGTGCTGATGCTTTATCCACTAAGCCACACAGTTCCATTACTCTTTCATTGTATGATGACACAGAATATCTGCATGGAAATATCATATGTACTTCGGTACATTAAAATAAAATATATTTTCTCATAATATTAGCGAATGACAATGTTACTGGCTGCAACTTACTAAGCCTGCCTCCTCGTCCTCTGCCCCCACCACGGCCTCTGCCTCCTCGAGCACGAGCTCGTCCACGAACAGTGAGCGTAAGCCTGTCTTTCACATTGCTGCTTGCGATGGGCTGCCCGAGCCGCTGCCGCAGGCTCCTCTGTAACAATCATGTTTAACATCTCATGTCAACGTAAAACATGAAAATATTAATGATTTACTTATATTGTGTTATGTCTACAGAAAAATATTACAGAGAGAGATGTAGTAAAGTCTGAGCTACACGTTTTTTATATATGAAAATACTACACAATAAATTTACTTATACTGTGTTATATACCGTCGCCTTACCTTCAGAACCTTGTAAATACATTTGAGGAAATTGTACAATAACTTACTATTTTTATACAACTGTTATATATTTGTTCTTTATAAAATGTAAAAACATTTGCACACTTACGAGGTGTTATTAGCAGACGCATTTTTGAAAATAAACACATATTTCGAAAGTCGGGAAGAAATGGACTTATGGGGGTTCTAAAAGTAAGTCGATAATATACATAAAAATGCTAAGAGAGAGATAAAATGTAGTAAAGTTTTACACACTTTTTGAATGTCTGGAAGAGGAGAAAATTCGTAACTCTGGAAAAGTACAGAATAGCAACATAGTTAATTGGTCAGAAACTATATTTTTCTTACAAAGAATTGTCACTGAGAGCGCTTGTCATGTATCAAATCAAGATCTCGTTATAATGTAGGAATAAGAATTTTCGAGGTCATATTCTGTGGAACTGTTTATTTCTTAAAAATGTACCCACTATAATAAACAAAATAAATGCTAACTTATGCAATAAAATATTAAGACATTTGACTATAGCTTATGATCTGTGTGGTTTGTGGAAGGAGGAGCATACGTGACTGAACTAATGCTGGAGGTTTATCCTTCTTACTTAACACTAGAGAAATGAAAGAGTGCACTCTTGTGGTAAATTCAGTACATCTCATTATAGGATACAAAATGTTTCGTACTTTTACTCCAATCAATTCACCATCCTCTTCATCACTAATCTTACAATATTCACGATCATTATCACTTCCGCTCAGATCCCCCAGTTCAACAACAAATTTGTTCAATTGTTTCCTCTATACGACTATTGTTATTCCAATAATTCCAGACTTTTCTAAATCTTAATAGATTATTTAATAATGCTGTATCAACTGTATGGTTATGTAATGTCGATGAAATTTGTGATAAGATAATTTGGTAGGGTGGGTCCGAGGATTTGCCATGAGATTACCTGACATTCGTCTTACAGTCGAACGAAAAATCTAGGTTATCAACCACAGTGGAATTCGAACCCATGCTCATGCACAGCCTCAGTACACAAGTCTTGTTCTTCTAGACTACGCAACTCCTCTCAACTACAGTAGAACCTCTATTATCTGTGGTAATGAAAGAAACAGTTAATTGAAGAAATTGTATAATCCATACCGATACCATAAAAGGTTTCCATAAATTAAGTGCATAATACATAGGCCTCATTTTCTCCAAGGTCTTGTGTTTAACATGCTAGTTACAGGATCAGAAGTTAACTAATTTAAGTCCGGTTTTAAGGGCCAAGGGAACTCCTTGTGATGGCTGTCTACTGTATGAATATATAGGAATAGAGGTCTCGTGTTGTAGATTTACATAGGTACTCATACTTTATACACTTTACGCTCTTTTTTTTTTTATTAAATCACGCACAGCTGTAACACCAACGTCATATTCTGATTCGACATGAAATAAAATTTCTGCTTTCTCAACCTCTAAATTTTTTGCGCTTTTTTCGTTTCTTTTGACACCCATGGAAGACATTTTACATAACATAAGTTATACAATACGGCCACTTCAACAGTAGGACAAGGAATGAATGGTACACGGATTTAACAATTGTGTGAAAGTTCTTGGGGTCATTACATTGAAAGCAGGCAATGACTAATTTACAAGTTGGGAAAAACAAGTAACTGTATAGGACTTAATGTTTAGGTGAGGGGTTTGAACTTTTTCCATTGCTGGTTGTCACAATCAAAAATTAAGACAACGTTTCGAAGGGTGGTTCTCCCTTCGTCTTCAGGTGGAAGGAAGTAGGGAAGAGAAAAAACCTATTGTTGGGATCATTACGTACAGCTATTCTGTATGACTGATCGTCGATTCCTGACAACCAGCAATGGAAAAAGTCCACACCCCTCACCTAAACCCCTTCGAAACGTTGTGTCTTAATTTTTGATTGTGACAACCAGCAATGGAAAAAGTCCAAACCCCTCACCTAATCCCCTTCGAAACGTTGTGTCTTAATTTTTGATTGTGACAACCAGCAATGGAAAAAGTCCAAACCCCTCGCCTAATCCCCTTCGAAACGTTGTGTCTTAATTTTTGATTGTGACAACCAGCAATGGAAAAAGTCCAAACCCCTCACCTAATCCCCTTCGAAACGTTGTGTCTTAATTTTTGATTGTGACAACCAGCAATGGAAAAAGTCCAAACCCCTCACCTAATCCCCTTCGAAACGTTGTGTCTTAATTTTTGATTGTGACAACCAGCAATGGAAAAAGTCCAAACCCCTCACCTAAACCCCTTCGAAACGTTGTGTCTTAATTTTTTATTGTGACAACCAGCAATGGAAAAAGTCCAAACCCCTCACCTAAACATTAACAATCCACCATTGCTTTCCAACCCCTCATTTAGATCAACATGTATAGGACTTCATATTTTGTTCTGCAGCAAAAAAAAAAAAAAAGAGAGAGAGAGAGAGAGAGATAATCCACCGATCGGATAATAGAGTGTCAGATAATCGGGGTTCTACTGTATTCCAAACATGATCGAATGCAACTTTCTCACTTTGTTAAAGTACTTGTATTCGTACATTTCCAAGTATTTCTATTTCTGCCACTATTAAAACACAGTTTTCACAGTCACCTTTGTCTTTAAATATATTCTACAGTATTCAGGCCATAATATTACGCAGTAGTCTCATTACTTGGTAATTACGTTGGCAAAAAAAAAAAGTACAGTAAAATTTCATTTGGGGGGTCTGAAGACAAACGCAGAAGTGTGGAAAATGTGTACTTGGAAAAGGTATTTAGTAACACCTGAAATAGCATTTAATAACATGTGATTATTTTCAAAAAGCAAGTCTTACTTTGGACTGCTTGCTTTTGTTTAAGAAATGAAGGCTATCACTCACAAAAAGCTATGATACGTTAACCAATGCTAAGCTATAACGTGCTATGACATGAAACGGTAACTAAGTTAAGCTAAGCTATAATCTTTCCACTGTAAGATTGGCTGCCACTCAAAACACTCACACGATGCAGGAAAATACAGTTCTGTATTTGGAAACCATAAAAAAGAAAAATAAAATTGAAATCTAGTTCTTAAATATGATAAAACATATAACTTCACACATATGTAAAATGCTATGTAAAAGAAAAGTTACTTTTATATTTTATTTAAGGCTTGTTCACAATAAACCGGGAACTGAAACGAGAACGAGAACGGAAATAATGTTAAAATAAGTGTATTCAAATGTGGGCGTTCACAGTAGTTAATTGTGAATGCTCACATTTAAATACATTTATTTGAACAATATTTCCGTTCTCGTTCTCATTTCCGTTCCCGGTTTATTGTGAACCAGCCTTTACTTTGAAAGCTGATGAATACTAAGAGTAATACCAAGATAGCTTGTTGTTCATGTAAGCACGTGATAGTAATGGCGTCTGCATTCTCAGTGTATGTGGTTACTAAACATAAGAATAGAAACTCTCTCAAAAGCAGAGAGAAAGAAAGTGTTGAATGTATATAATAAGTTAAGCGACTTGAATCCGATTAATTAATAAAAAGCAACAGTTTTCTAAGGAAATGAATGCATAGTAGTGAGGTTAAGCCTACTTTGCCGAGTAACGGGAAATGTTTAACATGAAACAGAATGTACAACAGTAGGCGGGAACACGTAGTAACAATCGGTGGCACCAAGCTGCAGCCAATCAAGCCTCACTTCAGTCACGTGTCATTGTTTACTTTAGGATTATTCTTACAACGGAAAGATTATAGACAGATGTTTTAAAATGGCTGCATTACATCCACTTAGTATTTGAAGGGGAGGCAATTTTAGGTATTGGCTGCTGTAGTGGAAGATGAAGAGAAAGAAACTGACTGCTTATGTTCAGAGAGGCCGAAATCAAGATTGACTGTTCAAAATGAGCTCATCATTAAGATGGCATATAAACTTTAATGTAATGCAACACATTCATTTCTTAACATGAAAAATATATCAGTGAATTAACACTACGAAGATCAAGACTTTCTAACTATTTAGTATGACCAACACCGGTCATTTTGACCAGCACGTTTTATCGTTAATTTTTCTCTTACTAGAAAATTGTATTTCAAATAATATCTTACTACAGAATTAGTGACTGTAATTAAAGAGTTTAGAGTTAATTTCAGAACATAATTTGAGATCAGTATAAGTAAGAAAAAATTATGTTATGCTAAGATGAAAAAATTTGTTTTATTATCTGTGTATAACCAGCAGCATATTAATTATAATTTCTCAGATAAAATTCTGTTCTTAACATCATGTGTAGGGACCGGATTTTTATGTAATATCAAAGTGTGAAATATGTACATATTTATGTAAGAAAAATAAACTGAATGTAGCAAAATATGTAAAATCATGAAAATATTTAATATCAATATCTGGCAGGTATAGGATAGGTAAGACTCTCCAGTTGAGATTTCATAGATCATCCGACTTTTTTACCACACACTTGACACATCACTATTTTTCCATCTGTAGTGAAAGCTTCATCCATCGCAATCCATGATTTTATTTTTGTCGTTAGGGTTGAAGATACAGGAGCCATTTTAGTTAGTTAAAAGCAGTAGATACTCTCACTTGCACTTTATACTGTAAGTACTAAAACTAGAGAACTGAGTGAAATGAATGACACAACAGAACTGCAAGCAGTGTTTTGCTTTACTGGATTAGGAGAATATAAGAGGAGGTGTGGGATACATGCATTTTAGCTGCTCTTTGTAAGAAACAAGTACCTACTAAAACCTCAAACTATAGGCATTTACAAACTGTTGTTTGAAAAGTGACATTCCTGTCTCATTCAGAAGGGTAGGATTATTCCAGCCAAGGACCATACTTTCTAATTGCTCGGAAAATCCCATTTCCGTATAAGTCTTTACTAAATTTAAAGTAAAGGGGTCAAGCAATAACCTGAAAAGCTATTTATTTTAATCTTTCAACATCTTTCCAGTTTGTTCCTTTACTCCAGCTTCTTTTCAAACGTCGGCTACTTTATTGCGGCTCATCTCAAACTTGATGCGGGTTTTCCCTGGAAGGATTAGGAAGAGGGTGGGTAAGGTTGCAAATTTCATGGGAACGGCTTGTTAAGACAATTATAGTTCGAGACAAATCATGTCGTCCTCATCCCATCCACCACATGAAGGCAACACTACTTTCTGAGTGATTTTTACAATACAAGGTAGTTATATGAGAAAGATTGCCTTTTGCTCACTCATATTTACAGTGGGCAATATGGGGTGAGCGCCTCTATTACTTTCTGGAACTAAGGACGTTATGTTTCATCCCGAAATATATTCTTTCTTGGGTAGGTAAAAAGGCTTTTTAAATCTGTGTATTTCAAATTGTAAACTTCCCCAACAGAAGTATTTTTTTCTTTTAGAGAAGTAAAAATGAATAAAACCCCTAAATATGTAGATTTATGTAATACCAAGCCATAATATGTAATGTGGGGTAAATATGTAAAAATATGTAGTATCAAATTGTAATATATTAATGGTAATTACAAGATTCGCAAAGATTTGTTATTTATATACGGTTAGGTTGAAGTAATTACATAAAAATCCGGTCCCTAATCATGTGCAATGAATTATTCATGTTCACTCAATTTTACATGATATATTTTGTTTTTTCTGAATGTATCTATTGTCTACTGGTTATTAATCATGACTAGACTTCGTGGAATTGCCACGAGAATCGTAAGGTTTATTGCGCACGCAGTATAGACTGTATAAAAAGGGGGCGTGCAAAGGATGGAGTATGCCTCTGATCTAAACACTGAGCAGTATACTGCGGTTACAATAAAACCTGTATCCTGCATTCAAGAAATATAATGAATGATCATTGAAGTAGGAAATGTCTAAACATGTAAATACACAATTATTTTATAGTGAGATATATTAACTCTTAAAATTTAATATAAGATACTCACATCATCCTTGAATATGTGCATTGGAGTGAACAGTTTTGTACATTTTGAGCGATTGCAAAGTAACCTCCTCTGATGGTCACTTAAACAGTTGTTATTTTGGGAAAATGTACATTCAACATTACGCGATGTAATACGTACATATTTGAAGAACGGAAAGTCACTACTTTCTAGTACACCAACTTCAGATGTCTTGTCGTGACCTGATGGTACATCATTTATAATACGAAGTTGTGAATAGGGAGAATTTTTAGCAATAATGTTTCTCAACTTACATTTCACTTTTTCTGAAATTAATGAATTGTTATTTTGGATAACAGTTTGTGAGACTTTATCCACTATATTAAGGGCTTCTGAGAGTTGTAGTTTAGACGATTCTAACAGGGTGATTCTTTTGGACACGATTTTAAAATCAGAATCAATGAACAGAATATCTTCCAATAGCTGTTAAGAAGGCAATGATTTTACAGGTGCAACAGCGGAACTGTCTGTGCTATCCAATGCATCAATTACCTCCTTATTTTGCCGTAATGTTCTGCATAATAATTAACAACATCCAACTACGTTCCCCAATGGGTCAAGACAGGGTGCGGGGGTAAGGGTATTCCAGGGGCAATTATTTGGAACAGCAACACTCACTCTCATTGTAGTATGCTTGATTTAATTCTTATCTGCACGGAACAAATGTTAAGCTTTGACTATTCCAACCACAGTAATGCAAAAACAAGTGCTTACATAGGTATACATTAGTTGTAGCTGCTTTATCTATTTGGACCGGTTTTGTATTATAATATAGCTCAACTTATGAATGATCGTTTGTGTTTGTAAATTTAATAATCTGATTGGCTATGTATTGTATACTTTTAGTAGAGCCATCGATGTAGCTCAGTCGGCAGACTCGCTGGGCTGCTGATCCGGAGCTGCATTCTGGCTTGGGTTGGATCCCCCTTTGGACTTTGGTTTCTTCGGAGGTTTTCCCCAGCCGTGGGACTGAAGCCGGATGGTCTATGGCGAGTCCTTGGCATCAACCCCTTTGATTTGATTACCCCCTTTGATTTGATTACCTGGTTGGGTTTTTCCGAGGTTTCCCCCACCGAAAAGGCAAATGCCGGGTAATATTTTGGCGAATCCTCGGACCTCATCTCATCTCACTACATCTTGCCAAAATGTAAAAAAATTGTACAAAATTGTAAAAATTGTAGAAAATTACTAAATTGTAAAACTATAAAAATTTGTAAAAATTGTAATTGTAATATTGTAAAATATGGAGGGTAGCTGCGAATATATTGAATAAGCAGTCGTGGACAGCCGGTAAGGGGTGGTCCTCCAGCTTGGGGGTTGGGCGAAGGGCTAACAACCCATCACCGTAAAAAACAGCTTGTTACGTATCCCTATAATAAGCCTCGGAATAGGACTGATTCTCTGGCACGACCACAGCAAAGGAATAAGGATTTGAGATTTGGCACTTGGAACGTAACTAGTCTTTATAGAACAGGAGGGGTAACATTAGTAGCAAAAGGACTAGCTAGATATAGAATAGACTTCGTAGGAGTACAAGAGGTTAGGTTAGATGGGAATGGCATATCACAAATAGGAGATTACTTGTTGTATTATGGGGAAGGAAACAATAATCACCAATTAGGAACAGGATTCTTTGTTCATAAAAGAAAAAAATCAGCAGTAAAAAAGGTCGAATTTATCAGTGACAGGTTATCATATTTAGTACTTAAGGGTAGATGGTGCGACATCATAGTTATAAATGCTCACGCCCCTACAGAAGAGAAAGACGACCATATAAAGAATAGCTTCTATGAGGAATTGGAACATACTTTTGATCAGTTCCCTAGATATCACATGAAAATTTTATTGGGGGATTTCAATGCTAAAGTAGGACGGGAGGATGTTTTTAGACCAACTATTGGAAAAGAGAGCCTACACGCAATTAGTAGTGACAATGGAGTTAGATTAGTCGACTTTGCCACATCGAAAAATTTAATTGTCAAAAGTACAACATTCCCCCCTTAAGGATATACATAAATATACTTGGACTTCTCCAGATGGATTGACACACAACCAAATAGATCACATCTTGATAGATAAACGGAGACATACTAGTATAGTAGACATTCGAACTTTCAGGGGTGCAGACTGTAATTCTGACCATTATTTGGTGATTGGAGAATTAAGAGAAAGATTATCAGTAGCCAAGCGAGTAGAGCAACAAGTTAATATTACTAAATTCAATATTTTGAAATTAAAGGACGAGGAAGCTAAGCAAAATTATCAGGTCCAAATTTCGAATAGGTTTGCCACTTTAGAAAGTTCCGACGAAGTTGAGAAAGAATTAGATGTTAATAGCGTGTGGGAAAATATCAGAGATAGTATTAAAATTGCAGCTGAGCAGAGCATAGGTTATTATGAAACTAAGAAAAAGAAACCGTGGTTTGATGAAGATTGTTGCATGGTAGTAGAAAGAAGGAAACAGGCAAAATTGAAATTCTTACAGGATCCAGTTGAGGAGAAGAGAGATAATTATTTCAATGAAAGACGGGAAGCAAGTCGTACACTTAGGAATAAAAAGAGAGGTTACTTGAAGGAAAAACTGAATGAGGTAGAAACAAATAGTAAGAATAAAAACATTCGAGATTTATATAAGGGTATAAAGGAATTTAAGAACGGATATCAGCCAAGGGTAAACGTGATCAAGGATGAGAATGGTGACTTGCTTGCAGATTCTCCATCAATCCTAAACAGATGGAAAAACTATTTTGCGCAACTACTAAATGTACATAGGCCAAATAGAAATGATCGGGACGAAATTGAAATACAAACTGCTGAGCCATTTATACCCGAACCCACGCTTTCAGAAGTCGAAATTGCGATAGAACATCTGAAAAAGTACAAGTCTCCAGGTATCGATCAAATTCCAGCAGAATTAATACAAGAGGGTGGGAGTGCATTATATAGTGAAATTTATAAACTTGTACTTGCTATTTGGGAAAAGGAAATTGTACCAGAACAATGGAAGGAGTCCATAATTGTACCTATTTTTAAAAAGGGGGACAAAACCAACTGTGGTAACTTTCGAGGAATATCACTTTTGTTGACGTCGTACAAAATTTTGTCCAATATTCTTTTGAGAAGATTAACTCCGTACGTAGATGAAATTATTGGGGATCATCAGTGCGGTTTTTGGCGTAATAGATCGACTATTGATCAGATTTTTTGTATTCGACAGATAATGGAGAAAAAATGGGAGTATAAGGGTACAGTACATCAGTTATTCATAGATTTCAAAAAGGCTTATGACTCGGTTAAGAGGGAAGTATTATATGATATTCTTATTGAATTTGGTATTCCCAAGAAACTAGTTCGATTACTTAAAATGTGTCTCAGTGAAACATACAGCAGAGTCCGTATAGGTCAGTTTCTATCTGATGCTTTTCCAATTCACTGCGGGCTAAAGCAGGGAGATGCACTATCACCTTTACTTTTTAACTTCGCTCTAGAATATGCCATTAGGAAAGTTCAGGATAACAGGCAGGGTTTGGAATTGAACGGGTTACATCAGCTTCTTGTCTATGCGGATGACGTGAATATGTTAGGAGAAAATACACAAACGATTAGGGAAAACACGGAAATTTTACTTGAAGCAAGTAGAGCGATCGGTTTGGAAATAAATCCCGAAAAGACAAAGTATATGATTATGTCTCGTGACCAGAATATTGTACGAAATGGAAATATAAAAATTGGAGATTTATCCTTCGAAGAGGTGGAAAAATTCAAATATCTTGGAGCAACAGTAACAAATATAAATGACACTCGGGAGGAAATTAAACGCAGAATAAATATGGGAAATGCGTGTTATTATTCGGTTGAGAAGCTCTTATCATCCAGTCTGCTGTCCAAAAATCTGAAAGTTAGAATTTATAAAACAGTTATATTACCGGTTCTTCTGTATGGTTGTGAAACTTGGACTCTCACTCTGAGAGAGGAACATAGGTTCAGGGTGTTTGAGAATAAGGTGCTAAGGAAAATATTTGGGGCTAAACGGGATGAAGTTACAGGAGAATGGAGAAAGTTACACAACACAGAACTGCACGCATTGTATTCTTCACCTGACATAATTAGGAACATAAAATCGAGACGTTTGAGATGGGCAGGGCATGTAGCACGTATGGGCGAATCCAGAAATGCATATAGAGTGTTAGTTGGGAGACCGGAGGGAAAAAGACCTTTAGGGAGGCCGAGACGTAGATGGGAGGATAATATTAAAATGGATTTGAGGGAGGTGGGGTATGATGATAGAGACTGGATTAATCTTGCACAGGATAGGGACCGCTGGCGGGCTTATGTGAGGGCGGCAATGAACCTTCGGGTTCCTTAAAAGCCATTTGTAAGTAAGTAAGTAAGTAATATTGTAAAATGTTGACATGTTCCACATCTTAAAGCTTCATTGCTCATGTAAGATCTATGGAGTAAAATAAATGAATGAATGAATGAATGAATGAACTCTTTAACATGAACTGCTTATACTACGAGATCGGGTGGTCGCTCACCTCCTCTATACTACCGTACATCGACAACCTGATAGCATGCTGCGTGTGGCAATTCAACGAAGTCTAGTCATGACCAATAATGAGGAAGGAGTGGAAATTAATATTACTTCCACAATGCAAGGGAATGTAAGAGTTGGAAATCTATAGAAATTGCCTTGCATCGGGGTTTATTGAGAACTTACCTTCTTCAACTTCAAAGCTGCCATAACAGCAGGGCGACGCTCCATCTGCTGTGCCAATCGACGGTTCTTCACAGAAGCTTGATGCTGCATTGCATTGTTTTCCCTCAGATTCCGGATGGTATTTTCCTGGTTGTTGCGGAGCCATGTGAAGCTGTGAAAGCACCTCTCACTGTTACTGTCGGTTTTGGCAACTCTCGCTAACCAGTCTTCCGCAACTTGGATGCATATATTTCACAAGGCCAGACAACACAACATTCATATTTCTCAATTCTTGTTATGCCAGGCTCATTTTTATCTGCCCACTTTGTATAAAAGTTTACTGGGTTCATTACAGAGAGCTGTACGAATTTGTTACGATTACAACAGACCCAACAACAGTAATATATCTGTAGCATAAAATGTCAGTTGTTACTGACTCAATGGAAATGCCATTTGTATCTCATAACTATCATTTGTGTCAACAAAATGCATTTTATTTTACTTGATCAGTTTATAACAATTATTTGCCTCGTTAAAATGCATCTCTTTATAGCATTTATGGTAGCTATTTGAAAATAATTGCAGTCATTTGTCTCAACAGAAATGCATTTCTTTGTAGTGTTTAATGGCAGTTGATTCAACAGGAATGCATCTCATTACTGTATGTAACAGTAGTAACATTTCTCACGAGATATGCATTTTTATAACATTTTGTAAGATTTATTTTGTTTCAACAGAAAATTACCTCTGATATTTATTACGCCACAGATGTGGGTCGCATATAATTTATTGACAGTATTGTCTAAATTTTTAATTAACGGCTTACGTCATTTGACATCTTCCACTATACGTAATTTGCATTGTTTCGTTTATGCCTGGCTCAGATATTTTTATCATATCTCTTTTCCCCAGTTCTTAAAATTGGGGATGTACTACTGTTTGTGTCGTAACAATTTTAAATGCATTTCTCAATTCAAATGGTTTCTCAATGCCACCATTACTTAAATCTTGGTTACTTCAGAAAAATTAGTGTTCAAGAACACAAACATCAAATTTTTATGTTCAGTCAGCAGTGAAAATCATATCTATCTTCCACATTTGTTTGTCACATTTCATTTCTACAGTTCACATTGTTCAATATTTGTTGCTGTGCTTTCAAAAATAATGTTATTCAATGTGATTTTTAATTGGAAAGCTGTCAACTGCCATGTTGTGGGACTTTTATCTGCCTGTGTTACGTCATCCCAAGTTGCATATATTTTGCGGGACCTCCAATGTGAGCATTCCCGACAGAAGACTGGTTGCAATTCCCTCACTACAAACTCAGAGTGGCAAGTGCATGTAAGCAGTGGTCAAGTAGTGACCACATCAACAATATCCTCCACAGTCAGGTCCATTCTTATGGTGGAGTCAACAAATATTACAATATAATTACAAACAAAGTTTAGAAAATAATCTGTAAGATCATAAATGCTCCTGTCTGCATATCCAAATGGAGTTATGCTCATCGTGTTAAAATATCTATTTAACAAACTGGAAAAAAAAGATCCATAAATTGTGTGAAAGAATTAGCGGTTTCGAACTCAGCTAATTTATATTGTGGAAAGGAATGATGTTATTTCTCATCCCTCCCCACAATCAAACCCAGTACTTCAACCCATTGTAAGGAAGTTAGAAGATTATGATGTACTATTTATGCTATTAAAATTTCTTCTCTTTCTGTATTTTTGAAGCACGGAAAAATTACATGGCATTTGGTTAGCAAGTGAATTTAAAGATGTCAATTCCTGCATTATGGGGAAGTAAACAAAAACAGTAAAATTCAGCATAATGCAGTGATATGGAGGAGCACAGATGACTCCCGCTGAAGAAGTATTACATGCTATATCAAACTTAATTCTATTGCCGACAGTATGAAGCAACTGTAGGCATGGCTTTCCAACTTGTTATTCCATTGCTCCTCCGAAGGAGACTTGCTTCTCACCGTTCGTTCAAAGACATCATTGTAGTGCTCTTCAACACTATCTTCTTGAACGACATTGTGAGTCGCTTCCTGCAAACAACACAAAAATAATTGTGAAACTTCAAAATTTTCATGTTTACGAAAAAGCACTTTTCAGTGCCAATAATTTTTGTGTGCACAAGATTGGAATTTTGAAGTAAGGGGGAAAAGAAGGAATCCGTATTCTGAAATTTATCCGAAAAATATTTTAGGCCTAAATATACCGAAAAATATTTTAGGCCTAAATATACACAATCTTTCACATTACAATACCTGATGTAACGCAATTTGACGCAACTTTTAATGATTATTTTTCCTGTTTCTAATTTTCCTAAACAACACACAGATTAAAGTCTTGAGAATTCAATCTGAAGTTACTTACATACAGTTCCTTTTTATGTAACCATGGTTTTAAGTGCACACTTTATTTCAAATGCATTGTTCAATTAAAAATGATAAATAATGTGAGTTACAAACATACCAACAATATTAATTCTAAACGTAAAGAAAATTACCAGAGAACTAGCTGGAACTGTTTTTCAGACCAAGAATACACTAAAACAAAATTCCTATCCCCCTTTCGGAATTTTTACAAATTCTTAGCCTAGACAAAAGAATGTTGCAGTTTAGACATCCATTTGTGGGTAATCTCGTGTGTGTGTGTGTGTGTATATATATATATATATATATATATATATATATATATATATATATATATATAGACTCTACATTTAAACTGTAACTCATCTGCTGAAAATAATGCATATTATTAATAGCCTAGTATCATTCGCTGCCATTGCAGCCTTCCTTGGTTAGATTACAAGCCATTTTGCAATAAGGCACACAAAAATACATAATTGATTTCGTTAAGATAACTCACCCCGAAATTCTACGAGAAACTGATTTCAAACTTCAACTATAAGTAAAGCGCCAAAATAATTATTAAAGTTAATGCACAACAGGATAATTCCCGTAAACAATCCAATCTACAATCGATGCACCAGAATGGACGTAAAGTACACCAGCGCTGACAAGCGTTCACAGGTTGAAATAAAGCGTCATACCATGGTATGTTGAACAACAAAGATCTGGTCATGGTATTATTTGGTCTTACAAATGATGGCAAACATTTGTCAGAAAATGATAGTAGAGGCACAGTCTTAGACTGTGGTAGAGGGATGTCTTCGCGCGACATATCTAAATCGGCCCTACATCGTGATTCAAAATTAATGTAAACGTTTTACATCCATATAATACCTGTTTTTTTTTTTTTTTTTTGGGGACATGACAGTTAAGCTGTTGAGCTTGGAACTATTGCGCTATGTTGCCAATTTGGACTACCATGCTGTCAGCTGATAGGATTAACGTTATACGGCTGACGTTAAAATATTCATTGACAATTTACTCGAAGGTAAAAAAAAATACAAAAATCAATAACGAATGAAAGACGAAACGTATGAGTGCTAACATTGTGTGCACAATAAATGTCGCCAAGAGAACTATTGAGCACTCATCACGTAGGAACTAAAACTTTGGCAACAGAACCTTTGTTACCATAGCAACAGTCCGTTAGTTTTGCGATCGCAGCGCTGATGTTATGTCCCATCTTAAAAAACAGGTATAAAAATAACATAGTATGTTTCATTTGTCATTAAAAACTTTGTTTCGTGAGATCTGTTTTATATTGGTCCCAATACAGGAGACAGTGTGGCAAAATAATATCTGCAGCTATAAAAAATAAGTCATTTATTTATTTTTATTTATTTATTTATTTATTTCATACACTCAACAATACAATTACAGAGTACAGATCAGCGATAACAACAATAGTAATACATATTAATTGTTAACTAATGTTGAGTTCTTGACAATAAAGCCATTACACTAGTAACAAACTACAGTCAAATACACTCTATAACAATTATACTGGAAAGTTTTCCTGTTTAGCATTGCAAGCAGCTGCGAAAAGTGACTGTGCTGCCATCTAGCGTCTTGATTTGTTGATACAGTCCTTGCGGAGTGCTGGGTTCGTTGCTTACGAGATTAATTATACAAGCTGGCGCATAGCACGATCGAGATTTTTTTTTCCCAGAAATGTATATTTATTTAAGTACCAGGTCGCAAAATGGACCCATGCCTTTTACAAGATGTATGTAATAAAGTACATGATTCAGTATAAAAAATACAATTTACATTCAAACACTTTCACCAAGAGTGAAGTGTTTTACAAGAAATCACTCATTCATTAAACACGAGAAATTACTAAACTATTGAGCAATGGATTTGGATGTGTTCTTACAGATTTTATCAATTTTGTTCTGGCATTTTGAATATAATCACTAAATAACATTATATTTAGTGACTCATATAGTTGAGAGTTACTGATATCATAGTCTGCTCCCGTGATTGTCCTACATACTGATCTTTGTATTCTATCCAGTCTCTTAATATGACGTATATGAGTATTTAACCAAATTTCACAGGCATATAACATATATGAACGGATAAGACAAGTGTATAATAAAACCACAGTCTACTATATACAGTCGCGAAGCTTGAGGTGTTTTTTTGCAAATCTCGCGATAAAGCGCTCCAAGCGGTTAGCAACTAGAAACAATAGACTGTCCACGGTCGACTTTGGATTTAGAGTGGACTGAGTCGCATTTCCATCGAGTGCTAGGTCGTTGCGTATTTCACATTGATGCTCGTGAAGAAAAATCCTAACATCTATTTCTTATTTTACTTATAGATGCAAAAAGTGGTTAATAAACAGCAGGAGGGAAGATCTAATGACAAAGAATGAAGCATATCTTTATAATAATATAAAGTTTTGCTCTCTTCATTTCGAAAACACACAACATTTCGAAAACAAAAATAAATTAATCTGGAATGCAGTTCCAACTTTATTCGATGTTTTAAATAAACCTGTTCTGTTATTACCTGCAGCTGAGAAACAAAAGCTTTGCACTAATTCTACGTCTGTATCAGCTGATTCCTTGAATAATTGTACATTTTCAGACAACTTAGGCCTACTTTTTTTTCAAAGGATATGTTTTTAATTATAGCTGTTAATTTTGTTGTTATTTTTATTTCTTACTTTACTAGAGACGTAGAAAAAGTAAGTCTGTTACAATAAAATTTATTGACCACGTTTTATTTCCAATTCTGGTGTGATTATTATTGCTTAACCTCATCCCACTTTGTTAACCACTACAAGTGCCGGTACACGTAAGTTACTCCCATTAATTCATATTTCCATTATTATTGTTATTATATTATTGTTGTAAAGGGAAGTGCAAATTAATATTTATTGGTTTCATAGTTCATTATCGCTATAATCTTGAATGAGTGAAGCTATTATAGTAAATTTCAGTTCGTTTTGCACAAACAAAAATAATATTAACCTATTTCTTGCAGGTATCTTCGAGTTTATGATGGAATTTAATATACTTCTTAAAAATAATAAAAGAACTTTATCCATTTAAAATTTCAATAATGGAAGGAAGGTGCTAATTTTTCCAAAAGAACACGACAACGAAAGTGTAACATATTTTGTCATCTGCTAGGAGAGATCTGTGATGATGAGGCGATAGTAGCGATCCTAGTGGTGGGCAACTACCCATGTTTGCATTTTTACTACATATTGAGCTTCGCGACTGTATATAGTAGACTGTGATAAAACTTTGACTTTAAGAGAGATGCGACTTTTGAAAAGAGGATACAGCAGCATGAAACGTTGAAAAGCTCTGTCTCTGATTAAATTTATATGTTGTCTGTAAGTCAGTCTTCTATCAAGATAAACGCCAAGATATTTTACAGCCGAATTAAAAGGTATGTTTTGATGTTGAACTGTGAGTTCTTCTGGTAAGCTAGCACGATCGAGAGTGGGTCTCTGAGCGTCATGACAATTTCTGCCGCTAGGTTCGCCTCGCAGTCCTATTAAATGATGAATAGTTCCATTACTAAGCATTGTGTATCGTGAAAATTCTTGATTAATTTTGCATTACTGATCGATTACGAAGATTATAAATACAACAAGCATATTACAGTCCTATTTGAGATTTATTGATGTCTTGTTAAATATCAGTATGCAGATTTTCAGAGTCTCTTAATGGAATTTACAATTTTGTTTGTTTTGTTTGTTTGTTTGTTTTTTTTTTTGTTCAATAAAAAATGTTGCTTTCATAGCGTGTTTTTCCTTCAGATTTCGTTCCCTCTAATTAATTTGTTATACTTGCTGAAAGAGAACTATCGGTGTCTTCTACTTTCAGACATTATTATTACTATTATTATTATTATTATTATTATTATTATATTATTATTATCATCATCATCATCATCATCATCATCATCATTAGTTTGTCTTGCCTTAAGACAATCAGTACCGGTAGCGTTATTCGAGGAAAAGAGTATGATTTACTATCATCATTTATAGTGGTGAAATATTTGACGACAATGGTTAATAAATTATTACTGCTGAATATTGACACATTTACGATTTGCAGTATTTAGGACACAACATACGCAGCAATGCGATTTTAATGTTGAGCATGCCGAGTTTAGTGTAACGTACTCCCCTCATCCTCCAAGCCAAATCAAATATTATTACGACATTACGAGAAATAAATAAACGAATAAATGAATAATTCAATAAATAATAATAAATAAATAAGTAAATAAGCAACGGCTGGGTTACGTGAGGAAAAGTGAAGAGATATGCATTACTGATGTCAATAAGAAAATGCAAAGTAATAATATAATTTGGAGTCGCTTTGTTCACAACATTTCAGATTAATAACAAGTTTCAAAGACCTGTACTTCGTTTTCTAACTATATGGTTGCCCATTTTATTTTAGACATTACAGTTTATTAGCACATTAAAATATTAATCAATTAAGATATTGGCCTAATCTCTGTGAACGAAAATGTTAACAGGGGCCACTACCATTTTAAATAACTATTTTTACACCAGTTCTAGTTTTACAGAGAACATTATTACCGGTAATTAAAAACATCAGAACAGATGCGTGTTGATACGTCATCATTTGGACTATTTGAAGAAAAATTTCTTGGACAAATTTTCGAGAAGCCTTGAGTAACGTTGTTTCCGTCTTTAGATCCAACAATAGAAAAAAGATTTTCTTCTGTCTTGTATGAACATTCTTATTATTAACAACTTAAATCCATACCTATAATGTATCCTCTGACTGAGGTTATGCTTGATTTTTTTAGTAGGTTATTTTACTACGCTTTATCAACTGCTTAGGTTATTTAGTGTCTGAATGAGGTGAAGGTGTGAAATAAGGCCGGGGTACAACACCCAAAGTTACCCAGCATTTGCTCATATTGGGTTGAGGGAAAACCCTGGAAAAAACCTCAACCAAGTAACTTGCCCCAACCAGGAATCGAACCCGGGCCACCTGGTTTCGCGGCTAGACGTGCTAACAGTTACTCCACAGGTGTGGACGTTCTGGTTGATATGTGCATCTATTATCAGACAGTACATCTCACTTGACGATATGTGTCAGAGGAAGAACAATTGTTTGTATACATCAGAAGTCCGACTAGTGTAATATGTAGCTAGTCAGCGATGTATGCAATGAAGAGGTAAAGGAACTGGCCACTCTAATCCATTATCTCCTGGCCTAGTTGTCTCGTAAGTGGTGTCTTCTTGGTATCACTTATGAAGTTCAGACCTGTCTTCGGACAGTTGACTAAACAACCTGTAAAGTAATAATTCTTTCCATAGCAGTTTAATGCTGAGTTCATACCTCTATCTATCAATAGGTATTTCGACTTAATTATTTTGCCAAATAGCTTGAAATTGTAATGTTGTACTTCGTTACATCCAATAATTTTTCTCCATTCAATATTGTTTGATCCTTGATCGCAAGGCGCATTTATTTGATTCGAAAAAAATATGAATTTCAGTCTTTTACACGGATAAACTGTCAAGAAATTATATTTTGTATAAAGTAAAGTACTGTACGTAGATTTATGCAGTGTAGTAACTGATTCAGTTAACATAGATAATTGAAGAGTCCACTGCAAGAATGATGGATGTCACTTTCTTGTCGAAAATGAACCAAGATTGTCAATGCATACCTTAAGATATAATTATAGAATGTGCATAGAGAGTTATATGGCACTAACACTGATAGTCATTGTCCAGTAATAATCGGAAAATCACAGTTCAGCTTTGAGCGCTAAGCATTTCAAACTTTCAATTGCTTCTTCTGCAAAATGTATTCCAAATGATATCCATCATTCTTGCAGTGGACTCTTCAATTGCTAATGCACTATCTAATTACATGGAAGAGGAGTATGTCCGTCGTTTCTATCTGGCATCAGAGAACCGACAGTCTTCTTGATGCAAAATCTAATACGTTTTTGGGACCTTCGCGGCTCTTTCATTGTGCTTTAAATTTGGCCCATATTTTCGGAAGAAGGCGCCGTTAAATTCAGTGAAGGGATATCTATTCTCTTCAGTCTATTATTATTATTATTGGGTTATTTTACGACGCTGTATCAACATATAGGTTATTTAGCGTCTGAATGATATGAAGGTGATAATGCCGGTGAAATGAGTCCGGGGTCCAGCACCGAAAGTTACCCAGCACTTGCTCCTATTGGGTTGAGGGAAAACCCCGGAAAGAACCTCAACCAGGTAACTTGCCCCGACCGGGATTCGAACCCGGGCCACCTGGTTTCACAGCCAGACGCGCTGACCGTTACTCCACAGGTGTGGACAATCTATTATTAAAGCAAAATATTAAACATAACTTAATGATCAGGAGTATAACGTAACTAATATGAGAGGAACAAGAGTTGGAGGAATGAAGACTATACTAATAATTAAATGAAATTTTATTAATGGACAACAAGTAATATATTATGACAATGATACACTGTCCCAAGGAAAAATGTACAGTAGAGTCCTGATTATGCGAACTTCGATTATCCAGCCTTCCATGTTATTTCGGATCACTTTCTTTTTAATCACAGTAGTGTACATATATAATAACAAATATTGAATAATAACAAATATTTTTACAGTCAATTGCGATACTGTACTGCAGCCGTGGTGAAAATGTGACTCACAGGAGTCAAACTCCGTTTCATTTCTATTTGTCTCTGACCTGCGAGTGGCGTATCGCCGCAATGTCTCTCTCGAAACCATGTACTTCTCTACAAAAACGAAAGTTTCAAGTAGGCTGGGAGGACGCATTTTTTTGCTGTCAGCATGATCAGAATATTAAATGTATGATTTTTTCACAAGTATTATGAGGAAACGGTTGTATGAAATAAAACGGCATTATACTACATGTTACTGATGAAACATTAAAAGGTTAAGTGTTGTTGTTGTTTTGTTATTATTATTATTATTATTATTATTATTATTATTATTATTATCATTAACATCTCTGTACGTCGATCCTTTTTCAGTAGATGTACGAATTATGCGGTTATATCTTCAATTTAAACTCATAGATTTACAATGTAATGTTACAATGGAAGCTAGATGTAAGGACTTGACAAATGTTGAACTTTTCAAATCTTTGCCAAAAAATAAATATTCGACGCTCCGTTCTTTCGCTTGCCCTTTTGAAGCCGTGTTCGTTACAACTTACGTTTGTGAAAAATTATTTTCAACAATGAAAATAGTAAAAACCAAATTTAGATCACGACTGACAGACGCATACCTTCGTGATCAACTACGATTGGCAGTAAGTAACATACTGTAATTCCTTATTTTGAAACTCTGTCGCAGAGACATTCTGAAGACAGTTAATTTAAGGTTGTGATAATGTGTCCTATGTTTTCTTGTTCATTTCTTTCTTCGTTACACGTACTAAACATTAGTTTGTAGCCTTGTACTGTATAAAACTATATTTAAGTGCTTGACGTAAGGAAAATGAAAATCCGTTAATAAGTCAGACAGTTGCTTCACTTCTCCTTTGGGTGTCCGCCTCCCTCCATAGGTGCTATGCACGTTGCAGGTTACACAGTAGCTCGGCGCACGATCACATTTTCGCCACGGCTGCTGTACTGTATTATGAAAAAAAAAAAGACAATTACCGTATTAGTCTTTCTACATTACTGGGTTCAACCTTTGTCCCTATAAGATTACAGGATCAAAAACCACATAGCGTTCTCACCTTCCATATTACCCGGACTGCCCTCGTCTCGTATAGTCCGGATAATCAGAACTCTACTTTACGTACAACACAACTGAATTCATGCGAGCGCATATGTGCATCAACCCAACCGAAGAAGTGCAAAAGTTGACACACGCACCAGTGCACACAAACACTCTCTCTCTCTCTATCAACTCTCACATGCACACCTACTGTACATACAAACATACATATACAGGGTGATTCAAAAGTCCGACGACATAGAAAAACTCCATTATTAGTGCACATTGCGAAAAATAGGAAGAGGGGAAAGTTGTTGGAAATATATAGTTTTCAATCTATTATGCTTGAATTTTCAACGTAGAATACACAGTTGAGACTGCACACTATACTTGTTTTTTTTTAAAGATGGGACATGACAGTTAAGCGGTCGAACTTGGAACTACAGTGCCATGTTGCCGATATGGACTACCACGCTGCCAGCTGATGGAAGCTAACAATAATTATTATCGTTAAGATGACTGACGTTAAAACATTCATTGACAATTGACGCAAGGTAAGAAAACAATACAAAAATCGACAGAGAATCAAACACGAAACGTACCAATGCTAACATTGTGTGCACAATAAATGTCGCCGAGAGAGCTATTAAGCACTCACCACGTGGGAACTGTAAGTTTGGCAACTCAACCGTTGTTACCATAGCAACAGGCCTACCACGCTATGTGACATTCAGTTGTTTTTCCGATCGCAATGCTCCCGTCATGTCCCATCTATCAAAAAAACAAGTATAGTATAATACACATGCTAGTCCTAATACTGCCAAATTAGTAGCTTCTCCGTTAGTTTTACAGAATTTTAGATACGTATTACTTAAAGGAGAAAAATAGTTGGCATGCAGAGTTCAGCGGTTATTTAACTTCTCACAGTGCAAAGGAATATTTATTTACATTGATAGGATAAGAACTGAGAGGAATTTCATTCTTCTCCTTCTCTGGCGGTTTTCCCTGAACTTATATTGGCAACACTGCTAATTATCGTCATTTCGTAATTTGCCGATACACTACGTACCTAAAATACGGTAAAATTAACGGAAAGCCACTAATTTGGCAGCATTGGGGTTGGGCGGGTGTGTCATACTAGTGTATAGTCTCAACAATGTACTCTACGTTCAAAATCAAATTAAATTAAATTAATTAGATTGAAAACAGGATATTTCCAACAACTTCCCATTTTACGCCATCTGTACTAATAACGGGAATTGACTATGTCGCCGGACTTTTGAATCACTCGGTACAGATAAGTGGAACGGATTTGAACCCGGGTTTTCACCTCTACGTGCTGTTGTTTTATCCATTAAGCCACACTGGATTCCCATTCCGGTGTCGGATCGAATCCTCTCGGTTTAAATTCCACCTCTTGGGTTCCCTCTAGTGGGAACTCTAAATGCGATTTAAATGAGTTTTAAGGGGGTACTATGGTGAAACATGGCCATATTTGTTAAAAAATGATTTTTTTTACATTTAAATATTTTCCAAGCCTTTCTTTTTTTAAACAAGAATAAGTTTGGTAACCTTGGCGCAACTAGGCCATCTGTTATTACTTCCATTTTTAAATGTGTGCATTGCTCAAGGGCCACAACCCCGTCCTTTTAAGTCTCCGCTAGATTTCTCATTTTTCAATACTTGGATTAATTTTATTCTTTATTGTCTTGGGACTAGACGCATAAAATTTGGCACAGAAGTTCAATATTATATCATGCATCAACCCTAGTATTATTTCTTTTTCGGTGACACGATTATTTTCGTATTGAAAGTACTATGCAATTTTTAATTCGAATATTTGTACTATAATGAAAGAAAAAAATCTTTCTGGCTGGGAAAGTGTTGTTAACCAACAATAATCAAGGACTACATGGATCCATGTTGTCTCTATATTTAGAGCACAAAAAATGTCATCACAATTTCAGATACACTTCCAAAATGATTCCCAAGATTGTATATAATTTACATGAAAATATTTTTAACGACGCAGTTCTTAATCAATCACTCTAAAAAATTTCAAGACCTAAGTAACTCTATGAGAGCTGTAAAAAATGAAACAAAAAGATTCATAGGTTTCTGAGAGATAAATGTCATCAGAGTATCCCCTTCATTTGAGTTTAGGACCTATGTAAAATAACAGAAACTATGACAAGATGTTCGACAGAACAAGCCATGTGGGAGTTCAGTTGAAGATAGGATTTTTCAACCCCTTCAACTTGCAGAAAAGCTTCGAAACCTATTCAGCTTCCTTCAGTAACGAATTTTCTCGGATATGATACCAGTGTGTGTCGCTGACCATACAACGTCCTCCTGTTACCTATACCTGTTTTCTTTAACCCTCCGCTGGGCATGTTGAAAATGTTACGTGTATTTGTAAATGGGTTATGGGGTCTCGAAAGACCACATATGCCCAGAGGAAGGTTAAGATGGGAAATGAATTTAGCGCTAAAATCGTAAAAACAACTAAATATCACATAGTGTGGTAACCCTGTTGCTATGG
Source organism: Periplaneta americana (assembly GCF_040183065.1). Classification (NCBI taxonomy): domain Eukaryota; kingdom Metazoa; phylum Arthropoda; class Insecta; order Blattodea; family Blattidae; genus Periplaneta; species Periplaneta americana. Next base: position 171,717,212 of record NC_091123.1, read on the forward strand.
TAACAACGGTTAAGTTGTCACATTTAAGGCCCATTCACAATTAAAAATAAACATAACGTAAGCGTTAACTTAAGAATGTAAACGTTATGGTAAAATCACATCATTCATGATGGGGACATAAACATAACCGCAAAGATACTTGGTAACCATGGAAACATGACGACGCCATTTCCTCATATTCTGCCGTATGCTTCAGCGCTCCACGATTGTGTTCTGTTTGCAAATCACGTAAGCATAAGCATGAAAGTTTGGGGTTTGCAAACTTTCATGTTAACGTCTAACGGTAATGTTAATGTTAGTGTTTATGTGAATCATTGTGAATGATCCCATTTGATAACCTGGCCACAAACTTCTGTGTTTACGTTACGGTTATGTTTAATTTTCATTGTGAATGGGCCTTAAAGGTAAGCGTTCACTACATCGTATCGCACTCCTAGTACGAATCGCACGCAACGGATATTTTAAGTGCAGTGCGTTCACTGTAACGGCTTCACCTCATCGCCTCATCGGATTCCCCTATCAGCTGTTTAAAACATGACGTCGTACGATATTGACATTACTGAAAGTAGAGGAGTTGAGGTTAGGTCTATTAATTACGTCTGTTAGCGAATTAGAATTTGTAATTGCTTCACGCGTCTTAATTGAAGAGGAAGAAACGAAAGAAATATTGGTTACATAATATATTTGCAAGAAACAACTTGATTACTGTAATGGGAACGCCTTAAATTATAATAATTCTTCGCAATTTTCTACACGCGAAATAAGTTTTCAGTCTGCCATTTTGGCGCGACACTGAACATGGCACAACATAATAGTAACAGTTGACCAATTAAAATCGATTTATTAAAGAAGGCCATGATCGCACGCATCGGAAAAGTTGCCCATCCGAGGAACGTGGACGGATTTTCCGATAGGCGATGCGTACGATACGATGTAGTGAACGCGGTTACATAAAAATTACAGCAAAGATTGTCTTTTTCCGATCTGTGCGATTCGTCCGATACGATGTAGTGAACGCTTACCTTTACAGTTCCCACGTTCTGAGTGTCATTTATTATGTACATAATGTCAGTCAATAATACGTTTCATGTTCCATTTTCAGTCCATTTTTGCATTCTTTTAAAACTTAGCGTAAATTACCAATTACGTTAGCCATCTAACGTCATGGTTGTCTAAATTGGCAACGTAATGTTGTAGTTCTAAGTACGGCCGTTGAAATGTCATGTTCCATGTTTCCTAAAAACAGGTATAAGTCGAGAATCTTGGGAGTCTAACTTAAGCCCGGTTCAGACGGTGTTTCTGTGATGGATTCCAAGGTGGCTGCGCGGATGGGTAGTCTGCGTGGTCACTTGCCGGAAGTAATGCCCTCTGGTGGCTCCATGGATGACTAGCTTGCTGGATTTCGAGGGTAGGTTCCTTGCTATTTTTCGTGATGGTTTACAGGCTGGAACCAAAGATGATCATATAATATCACCACTGAAACCATGTCGCCATGATCGTTGTTTTCCAACTAAACCTGTTTTTTTTTATATTCATTAGTTTCTAAGAAATAACAATTAAATATCGGACTTTAGCTGTTTTGCACTTATGGCTTAATTACTTTATTACGACATTTACTACTGTTAATGTAGGACTTCAGTTGTTTTCCACTCACGGTTTAGTTTCTTTTTGACCATGAGTGTTGGCAACAGATAAAACAGCAGATGATTTTCCAATTTGAACTGTGAAAAGGCCAGCTCCGTGTGAACAACTACCATCACCGTAGGCAACACAGGAGCAGCAAGTGAGCACGCAGGGCAGCCATCAGCGGAGCCAAATTGGAATCCATCACCGTCTGAACCAGGCTTTACTGTCTCCCTTACGCCTCACTAGCTTATACACTGTCACCTTTAACTTTACAATAATAAATTACAATAACAAGATAACTTTTAAGACCTCTTCTTTAGCAAGAATTCGGTAATTTCTGCGTTATTATATTCAACAGCGACATCCAAAGGAGTATGCCCTCTTTTGTCGAGAGCAGACGCACTAGCTCCATGACAAATGAGACACTGCACTACCCGCAAATGTCCTTTCTCTGCTGCAACGTGTAAAGGTGTATATCCATCAAACGTGTCCTGTATGTATAGATCTGCCCCTTTTTGGCACAACAGATGAGTTACTTGATTTCGTCCGTACAGAGCAGCTTGCCACAAAGGAGTTTGTTGGGATCTGTTTCGGCAATTACTGTCGAGACCAATGTTCAATAAATATGTCACAAGCTCCACGCTACCAGACCTAGCTGCGAAATGTAAAATACTGTCACCCTCATTGTCGCAGGCCATGACGTCAGTATGCTGAGTCAGTAGCTTCACCACATCCAACTTCGCATTGCGGGCAGCTAGCAGCAAGGCAGTGTAGCCATACTCATCACAAGCATTCACATTGGAGCCTCGTTTTATCAAATATTCAACGATTCCCAGTTGACCTCTTTCAGCAGCCCACATCAATGCAGTTCTCTCGTTCATACTGCTATCTCGTGCCTCGATGTCCGCTTTGTGATCAATAAGATACTTGACCAGTCTCAGTTGTCCATATCTGGCAGCTTCGTGTAGCATGGTCGCACAACATTCTGATCTATTGTCGCTGACTACCATTATTGAATGTCCCACACGTATTCCACACTCGAACACAAATTTTGCAAGTTTCACAAAACCATGCCTGGCAGCAATTCTGAGGACATCTTGCACGTACATGTCATTACCAGGAATTTCCTGCCTAGCAAGAACCAGATCACTAGAACTAGCTTTCTTATCTAGCAAAAGTCCAAAAATATATGGAGATGTTCTGATCTTATCTGCTAACCGAAGTGGCCTCCAGCCAAATACTTTATCCTTGATTCCTGGATTTGCACCATACTCCAAAAGAATCGCTATGATTTGTTGGACAACACTATTAGGATCATCTTCAATGAGACTCATCACTGCTAAGTATAAAGGCGTTCTTCCACCCTCATCTCTAACATTGACGTCAAGTGTTTGAGCAGACATTAAGGTTTCAACAGTGCATTTATCATGGTTCAGAATTGCAGTATGTAAAGTGAATTTCTGAGCCAAAATCCTGTTAAAAAACTTCCTCACAATTTGGAAATTTGGTTCGAAAATCTTTGTTTTCAGATATTCTGTTACATGGCGAAAGTTTTCTGCAAACCACAGTGCAACGAAGTATTCAGCAAAGGTTCGATGTATGAAAATTGCCCTATCATTTATTACGTCTATCACAATGCCCGTTTTATCACGTCCTGTTCTGAACTTCGTTAAGAATGCCTGAACTTGCTTCATTATTGTTTCTGAGTTGTGCAATTTTCTCACTTCATCGTGCTCTAGAACAGTAAGCAATGCACAACTCATGTGGCACTGTTCAAATACATCTCTCAGATCTTGAAAATTTTCTGACAGTCCTACTCTAGTTATATCTACCATGTTCTTCTCATAATATAGCTGCCATTTCCGGTTCACAAACATGTTGTAGAGCTGCAGCACGTCGAGTTTCAGAGGCAGTCGATGTTCTCCTGTTGCACAATAATGTTGGGCATCTTCCCAGAAAGCTTCTGCCAGCATTTTGGTCTGCAGGGGAATTCCTGTCATTATTCTCTGCTTGTCGTTCAAGGATCGTGCAGTCACTCTCAGCAGGCTCGAAACCAGGTTCTTCAAGTCATGTGGACCAGTATGGGCACCCTTCCAAAGCTTGAGAAGAAACTCTCTTTGGTCATCACGCGAAAACGGCTTAAGAATATATGCTAATGTTGACAACTCTCGCTCGAGATTTTCCCTCATAACCGGACGAGATGTTACCCATATCTTCTTTATATGTGTCGCTGCAAGAATTTTCAAAATAGTTATCACTTTTTCTGCATAATTAGGACTTATCTCATCGAAGCCGTCAAACATAACCGTTATATTTCCGTCATGGTGAATCTCATGTTTGAAGAGAGATCTTTCGAATTCCGTGTTGAATTTACCGGCTCTGAGCAACAGTTCAAGAGTGCTTGGTTGATCCTTGCTGAGATGGTCGGTATAATCATAGAGATCGACCTTTACTACCCACATCGTTGGGTTTCCTTGCTTTAGTTCTGAGGCGAGATGTGAGAGTTCAGTAGACTTGCCCATTCCCGGCTCTGCAACTACTAGCACAACATTTTGAGGCAATTTCGAAATTTCATTCACCTTAGTGTACATGACAGGACCAACATTCTGTAGAATGTGTCTTCTTATGAAAGCTAACTTTCCTTTCGACTGCATCCATATTAAGTTGTCCCCATTATTCTTAAGCCAATGGAAGGAATTGAACATTTCACAAAGTTTTCTGAAATCTTCCAAGTCATTTATAATGATATAACGACATTTGTGCAGATCAGATGTTTCACAAATAGAAAATTGTTCTACTATTTCACCAGGTGGAACTAATTTCTGTAGTTCGTGTATTGACATTTCACTCACTGCTACTCTTTCAGTCCCTTTGACAGACAATATTCCCTTACTTATGTGTTCTTGACGCAACAAGGTCCGAGGTATGTAGCTGTCGTCATCATCAGCCAATTTATCACCTACTTTCACCTCTTTTATTCCAGTTACAATGTCAGAAGTTATTGTATGGAACAGTGTTGTACTTTTCACTAATGTTTTTAGGCTGATATCAAATCCCTGAAAATTAATCTCAGAGTCAAGTATTTTTTCCTGTGACATTTGGTCAAGCTGTTTAAATTTGAAGTGATCTGTAATTACACGTCCATCTAACATTGTGCCCACTTGGTCAAAATTTCTAGATATAAGGACAAACCGTTTATGGGGGTTAGATTGTAACACTCTCTTGATACTTTCAGTCAAACTCTTGCTGTTTGCCATATCTTTCACTACAAGAACATTGTACATTTTTCCCCTCTCCCAGAGAGCTAATATTTCACTGAAACGAGATTCAAATGTTGCATAATCCACCAGCAGATGATGTTCATGTCTCAAGCTCTGGTGAACTTTTAGACAAGAGAGGACTGATGCTCCGTTTGTCTTCTCAGGCACTATTTGGACGACCGAATTATTAAAAATCTGTTCTTTTAAGTAACTAGTCTGCTCCTCGATGAAACTTAATTCATGACATCTCAATTTTGAGAGGACAGCTTTGTTCAGGCTATCAACACGGGATTGAATGAGGTTCTGCCAAAAATATACCTCCTCTGTAAGAAAGAAGCTCTCATTTTCCCACCAATTGTGTATTTCTTTCAACAACTTTTCAAAAATTATATCATTATCGACACCACTGGTTCCAAAAGTCTGAAATAGTTCCTGTTTTATGTAGTTATCAAGTTCATTCTCATCTGCTTGACCAGAATACAACCTTAATTTACTAAGGAACTTTTTGTAATAGGACATATCCCTCCAATCTTCTCTCTCTTTATCCAATCGTGACGGATCTTGCTTCAAGTCCTGCAGTCTTCTCTTAATGTGGATAGTTTTCACTTCTACGTCTGCTAGATCAATTCTTTCTGGTAAGGATGAGGTGTCCTCTTCATGAAGCACACGAATATAAAGCTCCAGTTCCTGGAACAAGCTGTACACCTCTGCATCTTTGTCCTCATCGAACAAAAACGTTTGCCCTCCTGTGGATAACACACTGTTTGGACACGTGGAGTTAGTATGCAGAACACGATTGGTAAAGAGAACTAGTTCTGAATTTTCAGACAAACCAGAGCTCTCAAGCCAGTTGCTTGCACTGGGATACGATCGGCAATACTGAATGATACTGAAGATTCCCTGGAGTGACAGCAGCTCTCGACTGACTCCGACATAATTATTCTTGCTTTTTACTTTCTGCTTATGCTTCAATTGCACCAGGAATGTTCTGTTCCCATGGAGGAATACCAGATCGTCAAACTGGCCCACTCCACTCATGTTGGTAGCCAGGAAGAATTTTTGTGAAGAGTTCACACCTCGCAGAAACAGCAAAGTTGCCATCTTGATCTCGAAACTTTGGCCTTTAGTATCTGCATGTGAAATCAGCTTATCATAGGACTGCCTGAAACATAATGAACATTTTTAAGAAACTCATATAAGAAAACAAAACTGCATGAGCACATTACCTTTTTAAGTTTCAATAATTAACACAGTAGCCTACATAGTTAAAAGTTGCTAGTTTGAAAAGTTTCATCATATCGACTCTGTTCGTACATTTCACTCTTCAAGGAATGACCACTCTCATAAATTGAGTTTTCTTTTCTCAATCGTACTATCAGGGACTGGAATGCTTTACCTGCAGACTTACTAAAGGCTTTACCAACAACCAAAAATGTATTTAAAAATAGGCTTAAAGACTTTACTAATAGACGATAATTATACACAGTATTTAAAGGGTGTAATTGATATTTTGTTATTGAAGTGTTCAATCAGTGAAGAATTATGTTGTGTCAGTGAAGTGTGTTGTGTAAGTGAAACGTGTTCCTGTCAGGGAAGCTTTATAGTTTATAGTGGCAGTTCAAAGTATTTGAACAGTGAAATGTTTTTGAAGTGTTAGTGAAATCAGGATAGAATCAGTGAAATGTGTCGTAGTTCCAGTGCAGTGAGTGAGTTGACAGCGAAATGAGTGTAGTGTTGAAAGGTACTTGTGCAGATATGAACATATACTCGTGGGTTTTAGTTCGAACATAGGTTTAAGGTACAAATATATTTACCTTAAAAGTTATTTTAACTGATCGTGCTTCATTTAATTTAGGATAGCCTATTCCATGTTGTTATTATTATTATTGTTATTATTATTATTAATTATTGTTAGTATTAATTATTAGTATTATTATTAATTGTGTTTATTATTGTGTTTATTGAGTGTAATTAGTTACCATGCCACCGGGTATATACCCATTGCAGTGTGAATACATACATACATACATACATACATACATACATACATACATACATACATACATACATACATACATACATACATACATACATACATACATACATACATACACATTGGCTTCGTATGGATGAACGACGAACAGTTAAGTATACGCCATAGACAAGAGAAAGAAATTTCATCATATTTGATACAAGTGTTGAAAGTATTGCTCATTTCCTCTCTGACTTACTTTTCCACTACTATTTGTGCTTTGGAAAGTAAATAAAGAGTGTATACGCTTACAATTGAAGAGTCCACTGCAAGAATGATGGATGTCACTTTCTTGTCGAAAATGAACCAAGACTGTCAATGCATAGCTTAAGACATATAGAATGTACAAAGAGAGTTATATGGCATTAACACTGATAGTCATTATCTAGTAATGATCGGAAAACCACATTTAAGCTTTGAGCGCTAAGCATTTCAAACTTTCAATCGCTTCTCCTGCAAAATGTATTCCAAATGACATCCATAATTCTTGCAGTGGACTCTTCAATTAATATTTAAAGATATATCAATACGTTTTCTTATTTATTATTTTGTTTTTTGATAATGAATATACAGTCTGCGCACAAAGTCCGTATACACATTACAACTTTCATTAAATTAAATTGCATTACCTACATTAAATTCAAGCTGACGAGCCATAATTGTGCTGGAGAGGTACGCGTCCATGAACGTCAAGTTAATGCCAAATCAATTAAACATTTTATGGACGATTTCGTTGTGCGTTTTGAGAAGGCATTACCGACAAAGAAGACTTTGTTGCTGTGAGAAAACGAAAAGAAAGGTTTCACAACGGACAGTGATCACGACGCGACGCAGAGAAGTGGAAGGCCATCCACAAGGCTTGAACGTTGTGCAGACGTGGCACAATCTGTTCAACAATCTCCGGTCAAATTACGCGGAAACATCCTGCTGAGTTGGGAATACCAGAATCAACCATGTGGAAACACAAGAAATTGGACCTGAAATTGAAATATTGGCGTCCATTGAATGCTAATGAATTATCAGATGGTGATTTGGAGAGACATGTGGACACTTGAGGTCGGGTGATGCAACAATTTCAAAAAAATGCGGTGCACGCAGCTTTCCAGACAGTGACATCAAGAATGTTGATTAACATGAACAAGAGAACATGACGGCGTATTTGTCTATGCAGAGACCACGGAGGAAGACATACGGATGTTTTGGATTCCTAAGAGGTACGTTGCGCCTTTTTGTAATATGTATACAGACTTTATAATGTAATGTGTATACGGAATTTGTGCGCACACTGTATAATGCATCCTTATTATATTTTGTTTTTTTGCACATGTGATCCAAAGTCATGTAAAATAATGTAGGCCTACTGATATCTTATATAACAAAAAAAAAGAGGAGGAAACAGATGTTCTATTCATACTAATGCGTATAAGTTTTCTGCCATTTGTACCACTTGTGTCACTGTACTGCTTTAAAAACGGGAAAGTGACGTTGTGGGAGCAAAACTTGTTCACATCATGCCAACTAGGCCTACATCAATAACATTTGTGCGAGATCGTGCGTATTTGCTTGGTTTCCGCACAAAACCAATCCGCGGAAAGTCTAAAATTCCACATTCAATATTCCCAACCTAACACACATAACAATTTTTCTCTTCTTACCGCGTAAGTGACATATTGCTTTTACTGCTTTAGGCTTTTAACATATTATTTTTAGAGACGTTCAATATAGTAATAATTATAAATTGGAAACTTACCACTGCAATTTCACCTAAATTGCACTGTTTTTAAATATTTGCAAAAATTAAGTAAACTCTACAACTCCACTAAAGTTACTGCATTCGTGATGCAAGTAACAATTAAGGAAGCCGTGAAAAAAATCAACAAGATTCCAGACTCATCATAGACTGGGGGAAAAAAGACAGACGTATATCACGGCCTGCTGGAGTATAGTAAACACAGAAAACATTTTAAAGTAACAATGTTGAAGATAGATATTTCTGTTTTGAAAATTTGCCGTCATTGAATAGAAACCAAGATGGAGATTTCATTGCAACTAATTAGAAATTCCTCTTTCAGGTATGTAATAAACGAGCGGTATGTTTTCTTTCAATTGTCGGAAATTAAAAAAGATCAACTACGTTTCGCTTTTTCAAACTTTTCCTCGAACATGAAAACTTCGACATACCGCTCTTGTAACGCATATTACTATTTCAATGCACATTTCAGCACTTGAAATCACAACTATTTATTGCCTCTATTCATTGCAAAGTAGTATGATGAAAGTGATACATTTTATTCAAATGCTCGATTTAGAAATAATTAGTGCTATAAGTCTTATAACAATGTTCAGAAACTATGTAAATAAAAATAACTGATGACATAATAAACTTTATGTAAATTTTACTGTTATGATTCAAAGAAACTACTACATACCTAATATATGCATAGGTTACGAACAAACCAATGCCTACTTTTAGAAAAATGTATGTAATTCATACGATTTGCAAATTCAAATTTGTAATGTGTTCCAGGTCAAATAATAAACACTGTAGGAAATCGAAAATTAAATAGAAAGATATAATTTAAAATAACAAATTTTTACGATAATATCGCAATCGTATGTGATTGACTTAAACTTCTTGGTGCTCGTGTGCTCATGATGTGATCTTGATTTCATATTATCTTAGTGCTCATACATCCTTGATTTGAATTTGTTTCGAGTACTGTGAAGTAATGTGATCTTATACTGAAACGCGATTGCAACAGAATAAGTACGATTTTTTGGACTAAACTGGTAATTAGGTAATGGTCTAAAAATACTATTTTTTATTTTTACATTAAAAACATTCTAAATATTTTTTGTGAATCATTTAACCAAGTTTACACTTCTAACAGGTGTTCCTGCCGCCATTTTTAAAGTCGTGCGCTACTTAAATGCAATATTACTCTGGTTTTCCTCAGTTTTCTAACTGATTGTACATTGAGATAGAGAGTCCGCTTCAGATAGTACAAAATAATGATAGCAAAGTTTCAGGATGTATGCTTCCCTATACTATATTATCAAAATATTAACATTAAATTAATAACATGAAAAATTAATAATGCTGATATTACTTACACTACAGCTTTTAAAACTTACATGTATGTACCAAGTAATGCCGAGAGTTAGTAGGCAAGAAATAATTCACGTATCTTTTATAGTTTAGAAATTACCAAAATTCAATTCATTTAAACATTGATGTCTATTTTCGTGTTTTAAATTTTTTCTACACATTCACTTCTTCAAAACCTATGTACTCCCACATTTATTCACATATTGTTCTGAACTTTTTTCTGCCGTTCCAGTGTATTTCAATATCTGATAATTAGCATTCAGTTTTGTGTAGTGTAAAGTATGATTGGGTCTAAAACATTTTAGTTCCATAATATGCACGATTTTTTTACATTCTGAAATGATTACATTTAATAATTTTTAATTCAAAACATAATTAGAGCCTGAGAAAATTAAATGAAAATGTATGTTTTATTATACCATAAGCTACTTTGAGAAAAATAAATTGAAAAATTGTGAAATTGTAGCACAAGATAGGAATTATATGGATATCAAAATATTAACATAAAATGAATATGAATAATTAATAATAATGCTATATTACTTACATCAGAGCTTTGAAAATTTGGATGTATGTGGCAAGTAATGCCCAGAACTAAAGTATAAAAAATTATTCATGTATCTTTCATAGTTCAGAAATTACCAAAATTCAATACAGCCCTCCCCCCATAATCACAAAATTTAGTGAAATACATTATATTTACCTTCTTCCAGAGAAACTAGAACAGGAATCTTGCAAAGAGGAAACCTGTAACATAAATCATAATGCATAATAGTACATTATGCAACGAGCCTATAATGGTAGTAATTAAGACGCAAGTATGTTTGTTTATGAAACTCGCTTGCGCTCGTTTCATAACTTTCATACGAGCGTCTTAATTACCATTATAGGCAAGTTTCATACGACTTTTTATGCTCGACCATATTTCTAACTTGAAATTATTCAAAAGTAGGTCATGTTATGGTTATGTAAGTGAGTAGCGAACTGACCTGAATTGTGAGATGTGCGCAGACGCGAAAGTATTGATTTTTTCCGAGGCCGAATGTCATTGACCTTGGCACAGAATAAGATGAACATTAGTCTGATATAACCTGGAAATTGATTTAGAATTGAAAAACGAGATGACAAATTGAAGTTATTTGAATATTATTTACAATTGACGCTAATTATTATAGTAACAGAACATAACCTTCTGCGACAGTATTGGATTTCCAGCCTCCGTGACTTTTCGCTAATTGTCTTTCGATTGCATATCCGAGAATAATCGATACTTGCGGTTTTATAATGGTACAAAGGTGATTTGTCATTGGCTGAACACCTGAACTTTAATGAATAGGTGTACTTTAATGAGATGCATTAAAGGGCTACTACCAGGTGTATAATTACTACATTTTGGCATGGTCGAGCATAAAGTACTTTACAACCATCCTTATAATAGGACGAGTTATGTTAATGTCATTGAACGATCTCGTAAACAATAGATCAGTGGTTCCCAAAATGTGAATCGCGAACCCCTGGGGGGTCGTATAAAGAGCTGAGAGGGGTCGTGAGGTGATTTACAAAATTAATAAATAAATAGACTTGTTTTGTATTTAGAAACAGAAATATAATAATGGTTATTAGAGGACAAAAATTCGCTCCGGTGCTGGGGATCGAACCCGGGTCCTTGGTTCAACGTACCAAGCGCTCTAACCATTGAGCTACGCCGAAGTTCAATCCACCACACCGGATCGAATCCCCCTCCTCTAGTTTTTTCCCTATATATCCTGACTCCATGTTCGGCATATACAGGGACATCATTTTATTTTTACTAAAATTTCTAATATTAACCTGGCTATATCTTTGGATCAACGATTAAGAACTGGAAACACCGTTTGCTACCTCTCTCCACGACTGGAGTTCGATGATACTGGCGTAATATACAAACAAATCACTTTACTAGGTATAGGAGGGAAGAAAAGTAGTTCATCCATTTACGTAAACTAGAAAATGTCGCGATTTTGAGTTTTATAATTTTCATGAGGTTTTTGTTTAATCAAAATACAGTACAGTATTAACAATGAATGTTTTTAGTCACGAACTGAGCTTTCTATGCGGACGTATTCATTATGCAGTGTATAATATTATACTGTCTACAGCACATTAGCGTACAATATAGAGAATGAAGTTAAATTGAAAAATAATCATAATATGGATATTTAAACACATTTTTGAAAATGGTGGCCGTAGTGTTTGGAACGTAGTGTTTACTATGAGCGTAAGGCTACTATGACTGTATATGCGGTCTTGGATCTGTTTGGAGGACGGTTGAACTTCATTAGTAGAAGGGGTAGGAGTGAAGTAGGCCTACATTAAAAAACTCAGGTACAATAAAAATTGATATAAAAATAAAATGATGTCCCTGTATATACAGTATTATGCACTATTGGACGAAGAATCTAGATTAATTTTTTGTTCCTACAGAAATTAATCTGTTATGGTAACAATGGTTATTAGAGGAGAAAAAGTCGCTCCGGTGCTGGGGATCGAACCCGGGTCCTTGGTTCTACGAACCAAGCGCTCTAACCATTGAGCTACGCCGAAGTTAAATTCATCGCACCGGATTTTTATAGATAGCAGATTCTACGGTAACGTTTCTACACTTCTGGAAAAAAAAAATACGCCTTCTGTCAATTAACATTCTTTTTTCTTTCTTTCTTTTTTTTTTTTTGCGATAGAAAAGACCGCTCCACAGGATTCAAAAGAATGTACAACGGTGAAATGGAAACAGGGGTGTACTTTAGGTCAGGCGGGGCCGGGTAATATTTTTCGAGGCCAGGCGGAACCAGGACACTTCTATGATTTTCATATCACCGTCAAATTTTTCATTTATAAAATGTCATATTTTATTTATATTTAAACAATTTCATAGAGAGATTTACCCGCAGACCTAAAAGCTCTGTATCTACAATGTTTCATTATACCTCTGCCAGTCAGCGACTGTTAAATTTCTTAATCGTGAGAGTCAGCGTATTCAAAATCATTACAGCTTTTTGCTATCTCCTCTCCTCCCCACCTCAAATATGACGTTGCACAGAGACAGAGAAAAAAGATAAGATCAGTACATTTCAACCCATCTATTTTCGTCTGATATTCTATAAGTATTCCTGCAGAAATTGTGATGATGACGATTTTTTATTTTATTTTAGTAAGTTATTTTACGACGCTTTATCAACATCTTTGGTTATTTAGCGTCTGAATGAGATGTATGTATGTATTTATTTACACTGCAAGTGGGCAAGCACCCAGTGGCAGTGGTATACACAATATAAACAATACACAAAAAATGATAAGCAATACACAATAAATTTACAATACACAATACAATTATACAATACACAATACAATTTTATATACAATACAATAAGAATACACAATATAATTTAACACAATAATAATAAAACATAAATAAAATACCTAATTTTACATTACAACCTACATAATTATGTATAGGCCCTACATAAGTTTCAATAGTCTTTCACTTTACTCTCATCTCACTCACTGTAGTGGCACTATGACGCATTTCACTGACACTTTAGGACACATTTCACTGACACACTATAACACACTTCACTGACACTATAGAACACATTTCATTGACGCTATAAATTATCACTGATCGGAACTATTCACTGCACTGTAAAACCATAACTTCACTGACTCACCTCGCTTCACTGATACAACAGTTCAAATAAGTCAAATAATTACACCCTTATGCATACTTATAAACAGAACTACATTTAAACTAAACATTTCTAGTCTAAGGCCCTCTTACACGCTATTTTTAAATAATTTACAATTCAAACCAAGGAAGTAACTCGTCAGGCTAAATAAATACATGTCACCTTAAAAAATTAAATGTTAAATGACACCTTAATTTTAATTAGCACTTGATACACAACTTTTTAAATTATTCTTGAAACTCCTTAAGGAAGGACAGCCCTCAAAGACCGCTGCAGGTAGGTCATTCCAATCATTTATAGTTCTATTTAAAAATGAGAATTTAGCCTACATCCGCTTTCTGTTTCCTACATTTGATTTTAAAATCATGATCGTTCCTACCATAGTACGTTGGCTTTTCTAACTGAGCCGTTATGAAGGTGATAATGCCGGTGAAATGAGTCCGGGGTGCAGCACCGAAAGTTACCCAGCATTTGCTCATATTGGCTTGAGGAAAAACCCCGGAAAAAACCTCAACCAGGTAACTTACCCCGGGAATCGAACCCGGGCCACCTGGTTTCGCGGCCAGATGCGCTAACCGTTACTTCACAGGTGTCGACTGATGATGACAATGATGATGATGGTGAGGAGGAGGAGGAGGACGACGACTACGAAGACGGCGGTGACGCCGTTAAAAACAACTACTGTACTATGAGTACTTCCGAAATCCCAAATCCGGGGCACTTTTTTGGTTAGAAATATATCATTGAATAGAGATAATTTCAGAATATAAAGCATATATATTATATGCTGTAGATATAGATCTTATTTATTTTCTTTTCTTTTGACTTTTAGAATTCCTTAGACGCTACGAGTTCAATGACTCTAAAAGGGGATTTGGAGATTTATCATACACTTGGAAATTCTGGGATGTTGGTGGAATGGGTGGTTTGGGTTATTCAAGTGTTTCCTGGAAAACATCTATTATATCTCCTCACAATAATGTCTTAGGGTTTTCCCTCAACCGTAAGGCAAATGCCAGGAAATTCGGACCACAACATCCCTGATTAATCACTGACCTCATTCATAATCGAAATCATATTCGTAACAAAACAGTAATACATATACAGTCGCCATCTAGTTCACAACAATAGTACACGGGCCTTCGGATTTCACACAGAAGATTAACTCGCGATAGGCCTATGACCAGAGATGTTAAAAGCGAGTATAAATAACAGCGAGGAAAAAAATAATAATGTCTGGAAATCTCGGTTCAGTGGTGGTTGTAAAATTATTAATGGAAATGAAAAAATAGTGCAATGAAAATATGAAGATTTTTATGAAGTGTGATAATTTTACCAAAACATTATGAAATATGAATGTTTATTCTCGACCATGCCGAAATGTAGTAATTATACACCTGGTAGCAGTCCTTTAATGCATGTCGTTAAAGTATACCTATTCATTAAAGTTCAGGTTTTCTATTATTCTCGGATATGCAATCGAAAGACAACTAGCAAAACGTTACGCAGGCTGGAAATCCAATACTGTCGCAGAAGGTTATGTTCTGTTACTATAATAATTAGCGTTAATTGTAAATAATATTCAAATAAATTCAATTTGTCATCTCGTTTTTCAATGTCGAATTCAATTTCAAGGTTATATCAAGTTTAAAGTTTATCTTACTTTCTAGATTATATCAAGGTCGTCGACAATCGTTGCCCGGAAAAAATCAATACTTTCGCTTCTGCGCACATCTCACAATTTACGAGATTGCACAAGGTCAGTTCGCTCCCCAGTTACATAAGAATAACATGAAAACTTATGAATAATTTCAAGTTAGAAATGTGGTCGAGCATAAAAAGTCGTATGAAACTTGCCTATAATGGTAATTAAGACGCTCGTATGAAAATTATGAAACTCGCTTGCGCTCGTTTCATAAACATCCTCGCGTCTTAATTACTATCATTATAGGCTCGTTGCATAATGTACTATTATGGGTGTTACATAATTGCATTCTACACATTATGAATCTTGTAAATCCTTGTTCTTATCCCAACAGCAGGAATGGCTTAGAACATGATATTTAATACCTACGCCCGTCACTACTGACCAGTAACTTGAGTTGGCTGAGGAGAAATTGAGAGCAAGCAGTAGTAGAAAGGATATAGTAAGATACGAGCGTATAATACCTCATCACTACTGAAGGACTCCAATGACTGATTCTGCAGGATGTGCTTCCTTTTCTCTGTCAGTTCCTGCAATGTGCGTTCTAGCCGCTGCTTCTCCTCAGTAAGACGTTTTATCTGCAGTTCTATATCCCGCAACTCGTCTCCCATGCTGTTTTCCTGCAAACATAAACACATTTTGCATTGTACGCATATAAATAAAATCGATTCTCTAATGGAATGCTGTCAACTTTAAATAAATTGAAAGCAACAATAATAAATGCCAATCATACTTACGAGAAAATTATGGGAAAGATAAATTTAAGGTATAATATTTATTTATTTATTTATTTATTTATTTATTTATTTAATACTAGTAAATTACAAATGAATACAAGTTAATATAATTAATATAAACTAGCCCACTCCTGAATGAGTAAGACTGGTTCTCAGGAGGGGATTTCAATACAAACAAAAATAAAATTGAGAGCGAATAATAATAAAAACAATAATAATAATAATAATAATAATAATAATAATTTATTTATTTAATCTGGCAGAGCTAAGGCCAGTAGGCCTTCTCTTCCGCCCAGACAGACTCTAATTCTAATTAAATACATTTGCTTACATAGTTATTACATTAATATCTAGATCATAAAACAACATAAAAGTAAATAATGAAAATTGGATAACTAATGTTAGTATGACAATAATAAACATTGGTAAGACATAGTTATAATAATAATAATAATAATAATAATAATAATAATAATAAATTATTTATTTATTTATTTATTTATTTATTTATTTATTTATTTATTTATTTATAATATTAATGTGCGAAACAACAGCACAAGGCCAATTACAGTTTAGCACAAGATACAAATAAAACAACAAATGATGATGAGAATGAATGATAGAAATGGCAGTGAGATGAAATACAATCAATATAATAGTCTACATTAATCTATTGACCAAATGCAACAAAATAAATAGCACAAATAATAATTATTAAAATTAGTTCAGTGAGATAATTAAAAATAATGGCAATTGAATAGAGTGAATTATAAATGTATTAATGAAATCAAATAAATGAAGACTGGAATAATATAAGTAATATTGTAAAGATATGAATTGGCAAGAATGGTATAATTCATCTTGGCAATGGCATACATTAATAAAAATGACATAAAAACTCAAAAGATATACTACACATTAAATGGATCCAAGTTCAATCCATGCAAATTAGCATATTTAATACATCTGCAGACCGGAGACAGAGATTTAGAATTCCTATTATAAAACATTTTATGAAATCTTAAACCCTTAGCAGGAATATGAAGACTGATATTGCTTATGAAAGACTCACAATCAATATCACCGTTAATGACTTTACAAAGAAATAAATAATCAAGATAATCAAGATCCTGACGTCAAACCTGAAAGAGCTATTATTCTTAACAAGTATTGTTAGAAAAATATTTCGTTAGCCTATTCTTAAATAGGTTTGATGTCTGACAGTCCCTGACATTACTCGGTAGGGAATTCCAAAGTCGAGGAACAGCCACAGTGAAAGAAGATGAATATGAGGATGTTCGGTGGGAGGGAATGGATAATATTGAGGAGTATTGTGATCGTGTGTCTAGGTTATGATGGGTGGATAAATTTTGAAAGCGAGACGCAAGATAGACAGGAGTGGAGAAATGCAATATGTGAAAGAGAAGGGAAAGACAGTGGATTTTCCTACGATCTTCTAGACGGAGCCAGGACAACATTTCGAGGGATGGTGTTACGTGATCAGCCCGGCGAATATTGCAGACGAAACGGACGCACATATTATGAACACGTTGTAGTCTCTGCGCCGAAGTAACGCTTAGGTCAGTAAGCAGAATATCACAGTAATCGAAGTGGGGCATCACGAGTGTTTGCACTAACATTTTTTTCATGGAAAAGGGTAGAAAATTCTTCAATCGTCTAAACGAGTGGATTAATGAGAATACTTTTTTGCAGGTTTCTGCAACTTGAATGTTCCAATTTAAACTTTTATCCATATAAATACCTAGATTCTTTACTGATTCACTGAACGGAATTTCGGTGCCGTGTATTTTAATCGGGGACAAATTTGGTATGGTAATAGTGCTTAACAAACGTGAATGGCCCACAATGATTGACTGTGATTTTTCTGGATTTAGTTTAAGTCGGAATTTCCGTGTCCATGTCGAGATTGAGTCCAGATCGTCATTAATTTTAGTTATTGCAACATTTATTTCGTCAGTGTGCATAATTTATTTCGTCAGGCCCACAGATTAAAAAATGTTAAATATCTTTAAACCCAAACTATAAATCCAATACATTTTTTATTTTATTACCAATTTGGAAAGGATTAGTGATTAAAATATTATTAAAATAAAATTTGTTTAATAATCTAGGACTTTGACTCATGCGTTGATAAAAAGCTGCATTGGTTTTACATCTCGGTTTCTTGCGCCGTGATTTTTAATGTTTATTTTTAGAGTTGAGAGTTGATGAGTGGAGTTAAATTTGTTGGTTGATTATATATTATACATCAGCTTCTTGTCTATGCGGATGACGTGAATATGTTAGGAGAAAATCCACAAATAATTAGGGAAAACGCGGAAATTCTTGTGGAAGCAAGTAGAGCGATAGGGTTGGAAGTAAATCCCGAAAAGACTAAGTATATGATTATGTCTCGTGACCAGAATATTGTACGAAATGGAACTATAAAAATTGGAGATTTATCCTTCGAAGAGGTGGAAAAATTCAAATATCTTGGAGCAACAGTAACAAATCTAAATGACACTCGGGAGGAAATTAAACGCAGAATAAATATGGGAAATGCCTGTTATTATTCGGTTGAGAAGCTTTTGTCGTCTAGTCTTCTGTCAAAAAGTCTGAAAGTTAGAATTTATAAAACAGTTATATTACCGGTTGTTCTGTATGGTTGTGAAACTTGGACTCTCACTTTGAGAGAGGAACAGAGATTAAGGGTGTTTGAGAATAAGGTTATTAGGAAAATATTTGTGGCTAAGAGGGATGAAGTTACAGGAGAATGGAGAAAGTTACACAACGCAGAGCTGCACGCATTGTATACTTCACCCGACATAATTAGGAACATAAAATCCAGACGTTTGAGATGGGCAGGACATGTAGCACGTATGGGCGAATCCAGAAATGCATATAGAGTGTTAGTTGGGAGGCCGGAGGGAAAAAGACCTTTGGGGAGGCCGAGACGTAGATGGGAAGATAATATTAAAATGGATTTGAGGGAGGTAGGATATGATGGTAGAGACTGGATTGATCTTGCTCAGGATAGGGACCAATGGCGGGCTTATGTGAGGGCGGCAATGAACCTACGGGTTCCTTAAAAGCCAGTAAGTAGTAGTAATGAATTTATAATTTCATTTTGTTTATTATAAATGTTTTCGTGGATTATAATTTCTATATTATTAATTGTTATATCTATATTAATAATTAGTAATAATGTTGGAATAATAATAATTATGGTTATTATTTTCAAATAAACGTAGAGAATTCATATTTTTAGTTTTATATTTATGTATATATAATTACGTACATTTCAAAGTTATTAAGAATTTTGTGAAAATATTTTAATAAAATAAAATAATAAATTATGTAAAAACTGTGACACTTAAAAAAACTGAAATATTGTCTGTAGAATAACTTCGCTCTAAAACACAGCAGTTCATAAAGAAAGACTTCTTATACATATAAAAGCACAGGCACACATATTTTGATAAAACATTCCACTTATAGGAAATATAGGCATTTGGAATACCAGATAATCTACACCAGTGGTTCCCAAAGTCAGGGGTCGCGACTTTGCATTTAGAAACATAAACAACGTTGAACATAAAAATAAAATAAAAAATCTTTCAGCAGTAATAAAGTTTTTTTTTCTCTTGTATGGAGGAGGGACTCAAACGCTTGCACTGCAACCTGGGGCTTATTGTGCTTACCACTCCTATTTTGTGAATCACTGGGTAGCTGCCATACCGTGAACTTAAACCGGGCTGTGATATGGATGATGATAATATGTGAATTAATGATCACGAAATGAGTCCGAGGTCCAACGCCGAAAGTCAGTCAGCAATTGTACTTCAATCTGTATATCCAGATGCTAGTGTTTGTCCACACGAATATCACAAACGAAATTCTGATTGCGATACATGTCACGAAACCACGAGTATGAACATGTCTGTATAATATGCGTCACTTCTTGCTCCAGGCGACTAGAACCTCCACGAGCAACTTTACTTTCCTGCTTCATCATAAGAAATGTAGTATAACCTTCTCCCCACTACCGTAACCACTAAAGACACCAAGATAACGAGGAAGTGAACACAAAAATTGTAACTATGAATTTGTTGTCTTCTCAACTGTCGAAACCATTCAGCGTTCGTTAAATAATGTTTTGGCGCAAAAACTTCTTTGAAATATTATCGTTACAATGTTACAAAAGCATATTTCAAGTCTCATTTATAATTAGATACAACAATGCATTTGTGTCCATAGTTCAACAATCGATATAGAGAAATGATCTTGTGTATTCGACCATAGTCTGAAATTTAGGTTACGTTTAGATTTAAGACCTCTTCTGGAGCCATATAATTATATATAGTCATCCTATCACATCATCGGGGTAATGTAACTCCACCTTTCAGACGCCCCAACATCAGAAGTGAGTTACACGTAGGACACTGCCAGGAGAGAAGACCAGAAATGTCGAAAGACAACCGGCAGGATTAGGGTGACCAGATTCACATCGATAAAAAAGGACACAAAGCTTCGAAAAAAAAAAGAGGGCAGAAAATTGTACTTCGATTTAGGTTTAGGCTGAGAGGATATATTAGGCCTATAATTCAAATTACGTCAATATCTATTTTATTAGAAAATAAAAGGAACGAAGTCACTTTTCACAACTTTTCAGGAGAAGCAAAAAACATTCCACTAATCACACAAATATTATATTTTTATGTTATAGAAGACAAAAGAATATTTAAAATTCTTAGTTCCTTCTTCCACCGTTCGATGAGCATGACATCTGTTGTTTAAATTGTTGCATAACCCAAAACTGAATATTTTGACTTATAGTCGCGACGCTGTTATTCCAGGCGTGACTCCTCCTCTTTGCTTACGTCTTAGGAAGTCAAGGCTCTATTAAGTCTGGGTAGGTAGTATCGTTCGCCATTTTTGTTCTTTCGTTGCCGAGCTACCAGACGAGGGATCTATGTGCCACACCGTTAAACATTATCATGTCGTAGCTCCTATGATAATAAATCAAACCCACTGTAATTCAGCAAATAATTGAGCGGCAAATAACGTCTTCGTGTGCTTTCTGCGAACTCCAACGAAAGAGCCAAAATGGCGGGCGATTATATTAAGTATTTATCCAGCCTTAGGAAATGCTTAAAATCTTCATCAGCGAATCACAAGACGCGCACGTTTAAATGTAGCCGACCTGCAACGCGATTGGCTGTCGGAAATTTGAGCGACGGGACTATACGTAGTTCCTTTTAGCTCCGACCGATTCATGCAGTACGGATTTAGGCTTACAGTATATCATACTTAAAAGTATGTTAATACCTATTTTATGACAAAATAATTATGATAAAAATAATGATTTTAGAGTTAGCTACATATATATGGAAGTACGATCGTTGGCAAAGAGTATATTCCGTCGATGCTGGTTCCACCTACAGGCAAAATTCTTGGAAAAGGCGTCAAATCAGATAATTTCAAAATATCAGGCATACAAGTTACGAAAAGAAGGACATTTCTTGATTCTTTAAATCCAGCCAAGCCCCGGACAAAGGCCTAAGAAAGAGGACATGTCCGGGCAAAAGAGGACGTCTGGTCACCCTAGGTGGGATTAGTAAAAAAAAGAGTTATTAATATAACAATCAGTTATTTAACTACTCTGTATCAAATGCGTGGGCAAGCGATAGCGTCGCGATTAAGCGTAAACGCAGCAAAGCATGAAAGTCGTGGGTTCGATTCCCGATAGGATAATGGATTTTATCCATTGATCTGATCCTTTCGGCCGAACTATGGCCCTGAATTTTGCTCTACCTCTAACAGGAATGAGCACCAGGGACAATATTACAACACGAATAGAAGAAATTAGTGGAGTATATTTAAACATCGATATACTATAATCCTTTCCTTATTAGAATATAATATACAGATAAACTATAATAACAGCTAAGCTGATATCAGGGGTTGCTTTTAGAAGGCGACAAAACCTTCAGCATGACATTCTGGGAAGGAAGTAAAGCTGCGGGTCCTGTGTCGTAAATTTACAGCACGTTAAATATTGAGTTCCCAGACATATTGGGGACACTTATCAGCTATCACTGAGTAAATTTAGTATGCGCACCCATCAAATATGCCAATCTTTCAAAGTGTGTGTGCAATAAAGTTTACTACACGAACACTTTACTAACTAAGGGTAAGTAAACAAATAGTAAAGAAAATTGTTAGGGAGCATATTTGCATTAAGTTTAAGCTTCCTTATGTAAGTTGCCTTTAAACTGTTTTTACTAAGTTATTACAGAAATAATTACAAAATACATTAAGTTACTCACGTGACAATATTCTTATAAATCAATCCGCCTTGCTCTTGTAATATTTCTCTAAAGAATGAATTTCATTTAACAATTGTTTATTTTGAAGAATCATGTCATGAAAAGCAACATAGTCTTCACTGAAGAATGATTTTACAACAAACTTTGCTTTTACTGTTTTTACAGACAATTTATTTTTCTCATCAGTCCATAGAGCGTTCATGCGAGAAAATAATCTTTCGACACACGCATTTGTTCCAGGGATACACATAATGAACTTCACTGCCCTCTTCATATTTGAGAGTTCTTCTTCAGTACTTTTAAAAAGATCCACCCAGACTTCATCTAAACTTTTGGTGTTGCCATCACTGTAGAAATTAATAACTCACAATAATTGTTTCATACTAATTTTGAAGGAAAAACTGTTCCGTGGCCGGGTATCGAACCCGGGACCTTTGGTTAAACGTACCAACGCTCTATCAACTGAGCTACCCGGGAACTCTACCCGACACCGATCCAACTTTTCCCTCTATATCCACAGACCTCAAAGTGGGCTGACAACCGTCAAGCAACCAACATTGAGTGCACACTAACTCTGTGTGACTTAAATTGTGGTTTTCTGTTAACGAAGAGTGACGCGTATTATGCAAATCAAGCTTTCAGGTATAACTCCCTGTAAAGTTGATTTGAATAATTTTGAAGGAAAAATTGTTCCGTGGCCGGGTATCGAACCCGGGACCTTTGGTTAAACGTACCAACGCTTGTTTAATAATAGTTCATCTACAGTCACCTACAATGATGAAGTGCGATGTTTATAATTTTTAATGTAGAATAGACATTGTAACTTTTCCATTTTTCTCAGTTTAGAACTCTAAAATACGGGACGGAGAGCTCTTCCGAAGACCTTTCTCGGAACAAGGGACGCATTAGCGAAAAACGGAATGTCTGGGAACCCTAGTCTACTGCTACTATTATTGATCCTGTTACTAAGACTATTACTAGTGCTATTGATATTACTGCTACTACCATTACTACTACTATCCCTGCTACTGCTGCTACTAATACTACTACCACAGTGACTATATACAGTCACGAAGCTTGAGTTTTGAGGGTGCTAGAAACAATAGACTGTGACGGTACTATTTTGCATTGCCTGTAATGAGGCGATATTAGTGATCCTAGTGGTGAGCAACTATCTAATGTTTGCATATTTACTACGTATTGAGCTTCGCTACTACTAGGAAATGGCATCAACTTGTTAAGGACTTCTTTCTCTTATAAGAGAAAAATTCAGAGTGCATATATTTTTAAAAAGTACTAAAAAGAGATGGAATTCCGATAGAAAAAAGTTATAAAGGAAAGAAAAGTTTTCAATAAAAAGAGATCGGAAATTTTATGACCTTAAGACGGTTTTATATAAGAACTTAACTATAATTTTAATACAAGCTAAACGAATGTGCACTCTAATCTTTCCATTTCTATACCTACAGTATATCATTAATTCAGTTTATTCTCTTATCCTACTCCAGGAATCATTCCAATATATTTAACTTTCAATTCCCTTCTTCGTAAGTATGCTTTCTTGAAACACCGTTATAGTTTCTGTTTGTTTATCCGGAGTCCTATTCTTATTCATCAGTCAACTGTACGTGAGTTTAATAATTTGTAACGATTAGGACCGATATGGCTCAATGGATAGCTCGTGCACTTCCCAATCAAGCCGTCCACGGTTCAATCCCCGGTGTGGGCGGAAATATTATCTCCTTTATATGGGACATTGCGTTTGTCCACTGTCTTGTGTCCGTTCTGTGACGATTCCGTGGTGACCCTGCAATATTTCTGACCACACGATCAGGATGGCCCGCATTGTGTGAGTCTAGTGTTGATCCAGAAACACCAACCCCTAAATCGAGGATTGTGAGTCGTTAGAAATGAAGAAGCTTGAATCATAAGACAAAGAAGAAGAAAAGAAACTATTAGGATATCCTCTTCGCCTCCGTCTCTCCTGAGGATAAAGATGTATTCGACCTAAGAAACAATGTGAACAATAAATAAATAAGTAAATAAATAAGTAAATAAATAAATAAGTAAGTAAATAAATAAGTAAATAAATAAATAAATAAATAAATAAGGTATAGTAAGTGAGTCAAGTAAGTAAATATATAAATAAGAAGATAAGTAAATAAATAAGTAAACAATAAATATCGGTAAGTAAATTAATGAATAAAGAAATAAGTAAATAAATAAATCAATGAATAATATATAAATAAGTAAATGAAGGAATGAATGAACAAATAAATAATGTATATATAATAAATAAGTAAATGAAGGAATGAATGACTGAACAAATAAATAAATTATATAAATAATAAATAAGTAAATAAATAAATCTATGATTCAGTGTATGAATGAATAAATAAATAAATAAATAAATAAGTGTACGAGTAAATAATGAGTTACTAAATAAGTGAGCAGATGAAAGTCTAAATAAATAAGTAAGCAGATAAATAAGTAAACAAATAAATAAACAGATTTATGAGTAAATAAATACATAACTAGTAAATAAAAATGGAAACATAAATAAATTAACAAATAAACAAGTAAATAAATGAACATGTAAATAAGTAAATTAA
The DNA here is from genome assembly GCF_040183065.1 of Periplaneta americana. Classification (NCBI taxonomy): domain Eukaryota; kingdom Metazoa; phylum Arthropoda; class Insecta; order Blattodea; family Blattidae; genus Periplaneta; species Periplaneta americana. Next base: position 171,742,344 of record NC_091123.1, read on the forward strand.
AAAAAATAAATGAATAAATGAATGAATAAATAAAAAAATAAATAAATAAATAATAAATATGTAAATAAAGGAATGAATGAACAAATAAATAATTATATAAATAATAAATAAGTAAATAAATAAATCAATGATTCAATCTATGAATGAATAACTAAATAAATAGATAAATAAATAAGTATATGAGTAAATGATGAGTTACTAAATAAGCGAATAAATGGAAGTCTAAATAAATAAGTAAGCAAGTAAATGAGTAAACAAATAAATAAACATATATATGAGTAAATAAATACATAACTAAATAAATAAATTAAAATATAAATAAATAACTAAATAAATAAACAAATAATCAAGTAAGCAAATGAGCATGTAACTAAGTAAATAAAATAAAAAATAAATAAATGAATAAATAAATAAATAAAGGAATAAATTAACAAATAAATAAATTATATAAATAATAAATGAGTAAATAAATAAATCAATGATTCAATGTATGAATGAATAAATACATATATTGATAAATAAATAAATAAATAAATAAATAAATAAGTAAGTAAGTAAATAAATAATTAACTTAATAAATAACATGTCACCTTATGGTCCCGCGCCGTGGCGTCGTGGTCTAAGGCATCCTGCCTAGGACTCGCGTTACGGAATGCGCGCTGATTCGAATCCTCAGTCGACCTGGTTGGCGAGTTGGTATAGCGCTGGCCTTCTATGCTCAAGGTAGCGGGTTCGATCCCGGGCCAGGTCGATGGCATTTAAGTGTGCTTAAATGCGATAGGCTCATGTCAGTAGATTTACTGGCATGTAAAAGAACTCCTGCGGGACAAAATTCCGGCACATCCGGCGACGCTGATATAACCTCTGCAGTTGCGAGCGTCGTTAAATAAAACATAACATTTAACATTCGAGTCCTCATGGAGGAAGAAATTTTCTCATTAAATTTCGGCTAGTGTATGGGACCGGTATCCACCCAGCATCGTGATGCACTTGGGGAGCTACGATAGGTAGCGAAATCCGGTTGCGAATGCCAGCTACAACGGCTGGAGGGATCATCATGCCACATGATACCTTCATTCTGGTTGGATGATCGTCCACCTCTGCTTCGGCATGTGGACGTGAGACCAGCAGCCGGGTGGTCGGTCTAGGCCCTTCACGGGCTATAGCGCCACGGATGTCACTTTGTGATGAATTTACCTCCTAATGTCGAAATACGGGTCTCCACATCCGACCTCAACGACAAGTATCATGACGTGCACACGATCAGCATGTTCGTACCAGTCTAGAGCAGATTCCACTTCCTGTTCAGATTGAATCATATTCTTATCGCTTAAAATGGATAGGATGTGAAGTTCCTTGTTTGTTGCATATATTTTCCTGTGTTTCGAGGTTAAATATTATTGTGTATGGCACATTCTCATTATACTGCTCTACAACCAAAAGCATCAGAAACCAAATTACAGTACGTGAAAATTTACTAACTCAAGAGTGCTAAATAGGAATCTGGCAATAAAAAAAGTTGCCACATTGCTCTAGTTTTAAATATTTAGAAGTTAAGTATTTCCTCTCTCTCTCTCTCTCTCTCTCTCTCTTTATATACATATATATATATATAAAATCAGACAGTACATCTTATTGAACAATATGTGTCAGATAAGAACAATGTTTGTATACAATTTATCTTAAGGAACTGGCCATCCTATGTCATTATCTCCTGGCTCATTTGCCTCATGACTTTATAACTGTTGCGCTGCCATTAGGACATCTCCGGTATGGAGAAACGCTACCAAAGGAAATGGAGCCGTCAATATTATTAAGCTACGGTTTCGCTACGACGATCTTCGTCGAACGAACTTCGCTGACGATTGATATCGCCAGCGGTCATCGTCAAAGAGTGGTTTCTTTACCGGCGAACTTCGTAGGTGGATAGTTTATTGTTGTATATAATTGACCATGTTTGATCAACTGATATGTGGATGACAATATGATGTTATAATATAAGTTTTGCCTTGAAAAACAAGTACGGATCTTTTAAGTAGTTAATGTCATGTTTATAAATAGATACACAGAGGGGTCTTTTAATTAATTGATATTAAGACATCTTGAAAATGAACCCACCAATTTTAAGGAATATTTCAGACTTTCTCCCGAACAATTTCATTTTGTTTTAAGTTCAATTGAAAATTATGTTGTAAAATTATCCACAAAATTTATTCACAAACCAATCAGCCCAGCTGAAAGATAAGCATAACTTTAAGGTAAAAACCAATTATATAAAAACTTTATTTTTACTTTTTACAATGTTTTTTTTTTTTCATTTAGGAGCATTTATTTAGGAAATAAAGTTACAAATAAAAAAAATATGAGAAGGAGGTTGTTCCACTGCTCTCCTTTGCTCGGAATTCCACTTCTCTTACTATTTCACACTCAAACTTTGCTTCAGAAGCTAAATCTGCCGCATCGTGTGTGTCCTTCTATTATGAATCACTTTACTCAATTGTATTAACAGTTCTGGTTATTGCAAAATATAGATTTGTTATTGTTTACATTGATTCTTCTTTTTGGCTCATGTCGAACAGGGATTTGTGTTTAATCAATTAATATATCGTCCTCATTAGTGAAGAAATTGCACAAAGATTTCTGTTTTACCGCCATTATGGTATGTATGATGTATAAAACACATGTTATTAAATGATTTAATTCATAACCTACTGTAATTTTACAATTGGTTTCTCGGCGATGATCGCCAGGTTTTTGCCTCCAAGGCAAACGCCGACGATGTTCGTTGACGTTCATCGCCGTAAAGAAACCATGCACATTCAAATCAACGGGACAGAATCCTAGCGAAGATCGCCAGCGATGATCGTCGGCGAAGATCGCCGTAGCCAAACCGTAGCTTTAGCACACCATTGTTAGAACGTCAGGCGCAAGAGACCTCTAAGATTCTTACAAGAGAGCAAAAATAATAGTCGTGCATACGAATGATGTCCACGTGCATCTTGTTTTTAACGGCTACATTTGTCTTTTAATTTTTAGAAATAAAATATCCCGACATTTCCTGTGTTGCGAGTAGTCTAAATTACATCAATGCATTTGTGGGTAATGTCCTAGATCATATATACACTCAGATTGTTCGGCCTTATAAGTTTTGACGGTAACAACTTTTGTCAGGTTTACTATGCTGCCATCTAGTTGTTACATAAGGAGTCACGTCATAACTCCCATTTGAATTGCATTAGCGACTGTACTGCCATCTCGTGTTCGCTTACGGCGGACGGGTGGCGACCCTGGCAGTTGTTCTCTTCAAAGTACCGCCGATTTTCAAACATAGGGATGAGCAATCTGTTTCATATATGATCTAGGATAATGTATACGGTGGATTGTATGCATAAAGTTGTGGAAAATGTTATTCTTAAGGTTTCGTAGTTTAAATTGTGGAAGGGAACCTATTACAGTAATTCACAGAGGTAACAGATCAAGTCAATGAGAATAAGTTTTGTCAAATAAGTTTTCTGATAATCCAATAGTTTTGAGAATACGAAATGTAACTGTTGTAACGCTCCTTGAGGTCATTGCTTCGCAGTGAGGATGAGTGTAACTGCAATCTTCCACTCCGCAAGACTTGCGAGAGGAGAATGTAAATAAAAACGTCTCATCAGATATATTTGGATCAAATTACTGTATCTACATTCGTAACGCTTAACACATTACTTAACATTCTGTAAACTTAATTTCTTTTCTAAGTTAATTTATTTTTAATTTCTTCAAAGATAATAACTTAAATGGAAATTGAGTTACAGAATGTGTATTCGTAACAATGTTATTTTGAGTTTACACCAAATGTAAAGGAATCTTTAATGGAAATAGTTTTGTTTTTATAAGAATGTAGATTCTTTACTATTTTGTAATTACGTAAAATGCAAAGAAGTCAACAGACACTGTGAATGTTAAATAGGTTTCATGAAAGTGGCCATAGCGTAATAAAGAATATTAAAAACCAAACAATTTGCATAATTAATTGATTCAATAATTTATGTTTTCATCTATACAGTAATTCGATCGAAACGTATCTGATGAGACGTTTTTGTTTACATTTTCCTCTCGCATTTCTTGGGGAGTAGATGATTGCAACTCATCTCCACTGCGAAGCAATGAACTTAAGGAGTGTTGCAGCATTGCAACATGTTACATTTCATATTCTCAAAACTATTGTACGTATCAAAAAATTTATTTGACAAAACTTGTTCGCACTGACTTCATCCATTACCTGTGAATTAATATAATAAGTTCCCTTCCACCATATTAGTTCTGAAAAGGAATTTTAAAATGCTATATTTATTCGGATGAAATTTCTGAATATTTAACGGGCAAAACTTAAATTCTTTCAGTCATTTATTACCATAATGCACTGCTCTCTTAAATTAACAGAGAATATTGTGAATTCAATGAATGATTTTCCCAAACATGCTATGAAATGTTTCATATAAAATCATTTTTATCTCGGAAAGGAAGCAAAAATGAGTAAAATTGTGTTACACGTCTTTGTTTAAAATATCTCAAAGAATAACCCCCTGAAATTAATGCCATTAGTTACGGTTTACTCGTATGTTTGCACATTTTTCGAGTTTTTACATCACGAACATCGAATCTTAGTCATCAGTAGACTTCGAGGAATTGCCACGAGAATCGTAAGGTTTACTGCGCACGCGGTATAGACTGCATGAGAAGGGGGCGTGCAAAGAATGGAGTATGCCTCTGATGTAAACACTGAGCAGTATACTGCAGTTACAATAAAACCTGTATCCTGCATTCAAGAAATACAATGAATGATCATTGAAGTAGAAAACGTCTAAACATGTAAATACACAATTATTTTGTAGTGAAATATATTAGCTCTTAAAATTTAATGTAATATACTCACATCATCCTTGAATATGTGCATTGCAGTGAAGAGTTACGTACATTTTGAGCGACTGCAAAGTGAACCTCCTCCGATGGTCACTTAAACAGTTTTTATATTGGATAAATGTACGTTCAACATCACACGATGTAGTAGGTGCATATTTGAAGAACGGAAAATCATTATTTTTTAGCATATCAACTTCAGCCGTCTTGTCGTGCATCATTTACAACGAAGTTGTGAATAGGCAGAATTTTTAGTAATAATGTTTCTCAACTTACATTCCACTTTTTCTGAAATTAGTGAATTGTTATTTTGGATAACTGTTTGTGATACTTTATCCACTATATTAAGGGCTTCTGAGAGTTGTAGTTTAGACGATTCTAACAGGGTGATTCTTTTGGACACGATTTTAAAATCAGAATCAATGAACAGAATATCTTCCAATAGCTGTTAAGAAGACAATGATTTTACAGGTGCAACAGCGGAACTGTCTGTGCTATCCAATGCATCAATTACCTCCATTATTTTGCCATAATGTTCTGCATAATAATTAACAGCATCCAACCACGTTTCCCAACGGGTCAAGACTGGCTGCGGAGGTAAGAGTATTCCAGGGGCAATTGTTTGGAACAGCAACACACTCTTTGTAGCATGTTTGATTGAATTCTTGTTTTCACTGAACAAATGTTAATCTTTGGCTATTCCAACCACAGTAATGCAAAAACAAGTGCTTACATAGGTATACATTAGCTATAGCTGCTCTATCTATTTGGAGCGGCCACATCTCTTAACATGAACTGCTTATACTACGAGACCGGGAGGTCGCCCACCTCCTCTATACTACCGTACATCGGCAACCTGATTGCATGGTGCGCGTGGCAATTCAACGAAGTCTAGTCATCAGTTATTGATTAATCGAAATTTATAGTTTAAGATTAACATTAGTGGATGGTGAACTCATTCCGCTTTCCTAGGAACAACAGGAAACCCCGGAATCGGAATTACCAGTTTCATATGGCGACAATTACAAGTTCAATTACTCTTTAATAAAGACCATATTCACTAATTTCCTTGATTCACTACTAGGAAACGTCCCACCAGAAGTCAGAAATTATAGTGAGGAAGGAAATGTATTACAAACATATATTATAGGCATATAGTAATCTCACTAGAGATTTTGATTTATCTAGAGAAATTAGTTGACTATTATACAATTAGAAGAAAGTATATAAAGATTAGAAGAAATAAAGTACTCTAATGCAATAAAATATTAATTGACTTGCAAAAATACCGTACTAAACTGTCTTGAAAATGTACTGTATTATTGTACTATGCCATCATTACAAATATTCCGCTAGATGGCAGTAGTGTGTTATGATTAGCCAACGAGATAGCCTAACTCGTTGCGATTAGCTGTTCTCTTGTTTACCAGTTGTGCCAACTATACAATCTTCATTAAACTCTATAGACGATTACTATACTTGTTTTTTTTTTTAAGATGAAACACGACAGGTAAGTGGACGAACTTGGAACTACAATGCTATGTTGCCAATATGGACTATCACGCTGCCAGTTGATGGAAGCTAGCAAAATTGACGTTCAGATGGCTGACGTTAAAACATTCATTGACAATTAACGCGAAGGTAAGAAAACAATACAAAAATCGACAGAGAATCAAAGACGAAGCGTACTAATGCTAACATTGCGTGCACAATAAATGTCGCCAAGAGAGCTATTAAGGTACTCGTCATGTGGGAACGGTAAGTTTGGCAACTCAACTGTTGTTACCATAGCAACAGGCCTACCACACTATGTGACATTCAATTGTTTTTCCGATCGCAACGCTCCTGTCATGTCCAATCTTAAAAAAAAAATCAAGTATATTCAAGAAAGCTTTGTTAATTCAGTTTCATTTTTATTAAAACAGCTAGCGGACAGAGATAAATATCTCTGCATTAGGTGCTATCTTACCGGAAACCTCTCTGCATACAAGCATTGAGAGGCAAGCGAGTTGCATTTCGTCTCTCCGTAAATTAAAATCATGTTCAGACATTCCGAATTAGAAAATCTCGGCTTTGCGATACACTAAGTCGAATGGCAACACAAACTTCACTTAAGATCGGAAGACTCAAACGTCCACTTCCACCGGATATTTACGTAGCACTGGAACTAGACGACCTGACTGCCAATTATTCCCTACCCCTATCGAAAGAAAGTCGAGAACAGCTAATCAGTGTTGCTACGTTTAGCCATGTTAGGCAACAAATTTGCAATTACTTTTTATTTATTTATTTATCATCATCATCATCAATAACTTCAAGGTTTAGGCCGATGGCCTGTTCCGCCTCCAGAATTTTATCCATCAAACTGGTCTCTCCAACGTCTCTTTGGTCTTCCCACTCGTCTTCTTCGTGTAGGTCTATAACACCATGTTCTGAAAGGTATCCTGTCGTTGGGCATTCTTGTTATATGGTCGTACCAATTATTTCTATATTTTTCAATTATAGTTATTACACTCTCGATATTCAGTTCTCGACGTATATCTTCGTTTCTCTTATGGTCCTGCAGTCTAAATCCTGCTAGTGGCCTTAAGAGTCTCATCTCGGCGGCCTCAATTCTTCTCTGTTGGGCTCTAGTCAGAATCCACGTTTCTGAACCATATAACAATGTCGGAATTGCCAGTGTCTTGTAAAATTTGAGTACAGTTTTTCTGTCGACTTTATTTATGAGTGTACGTTTAATTGTACCAATAAGTCTTAAAAATTTATTTAACTTGTTTTCTACGTCTGTGGAGGATATGTAAGAGAGATCGCATCCAAGGTAAGTAAAAGAATTTACTTGTTCAATCATCTTATCCTCTATTACAATTTTAGTTCTTATTGTATTATTTCCGCAGAAGCCAAATACTTTAGTTTTCCTGTGTGATATTTTTAGATTGTAGTTATTAGCAACAATTATTTATTTATTTATTTATTTATTTATTTATTTATTTATTTATTTATTTATTTATTTATTTATTTATTCATTCATTTATTTATTTAATTTCTTGTTTTCTTGTATGAGCGTAACACATTATCTATTACTGAAGAGCAGCTTAAATCATTTTGCAGTAATAGGCCAATAGAGTCATTTTGCTCACCCCTTCTTTTTCATCGCTACTGCCTGCAGAATAGATTCATTGGAACCCGTGCGCGCTTTCTAACACGTAGAGTCTTTCACGTGCTCTGACCTTGACATCCCTGTCCTAGACCGTGGCCTGACAATACGGTGCATAGAAACTCGAACGAATAGGCTCTGTCAGTTATAAGCTCAACGCACCTCATCTGCTTACCTGTCAACGGTTGTCATACATCTGTCGAGAACTGCTCTCAGTCCATGTTGTGCCGGGGTCCCGTGACGTGGGGTAGACACGTCTCTCTGCCTCAACCTAAGACAGTACAAGACATAAGACTGACAATTCACATAGCATCAAGATATAGACGCGAATCGAAATGACTACCATACCACTGATATGCCGTTTTTATGATAATGTCCACAAATATTAATATTTCTGATCCATTCTTTTTTCTGTTTATTCCTGAATTTCAAATGAACAATATGAGAACTACAATCTTGAAACGTCTAGAATAGAATTATTTTTCTTTAATTTCTTATGAGAAGTTAAATTTTTAATGTTTTTTTCAGTTAAAAATATTTTTTTTAAATAAACTATAAATGTTACAGCAATAATTATAGTTCATCTTGTTCACAAGTATGAAAGGCAGTTGCATGCAAAATGTCACTGCGGTATCTCAAAAACTAATCGAGTTATCACAAAAACGGTTTCGAAAAAATACAAGTTACGAGAAATGAGCGTTAAACACGGTACCTTAGTGTGGAGAGCTAAAGAAACCACGCTCGCACATTTATTGTCGTATCTACCAAAATAATATATAATCGTAAAAATTCCTTCACTGACATAAAGATAAATGTCCAATCTTTATCCGGATCACCTTATTTAATACCCTAAGGGTGAAACCTAACCATTTTTTCCCTATTACTACATAAGCTAGTGAATTATAGTGATTTTCTAGCTCTCAGGTTGAAGTTTCTTTTACCAACTTCGTTTCGAATTTCGGGTAGTGACAAATACTACAACTGTTATGTTGGCAGCAACAATTTCGGTTTGCACTAAAGAAAACTGATGAAAATGCAAGCAAGTAAATATATATTTTAGGTTAGGTCTCATGAATCGTAAACTGTTTAGTCAAAGCAATGAATTTCATGTTGCCAAACACAATAGATTTTAATATTATATCATACTAATCCTAATTACCAATATAATATTATTATGTAAGAAGTCCAGAAGGAAAATATAGGCCTACTATATCATAAATTATTGAACCATTTAGGAAATACCTCGCAACATAAAGATGAGATGTGGTAAATAAGCAAGGCATTGTTATTGTTAATACTGTATTATTATTATTATTATTATTATTATTATTATTATTATTATTATTATTATTATTATTATTATTATTCCACGTAAACCTATTCGGAATTTAATTACAGGGAGATGCTGTATAATTTCAAAATTCTTGTAAGCATATAAATAGCAACTCATGAGTTCATAACTTACGTCAAAAGAAGACAAGAACCGGTTTCCATGCGTATTATGAAGATGCTATCCCACGGGCATCAGTCTCTTCTCTGCTTTCAATGTAAGGTAAATATATAGCCAAGAGCGCTAAGTTCAGAGTTACGCAATACTAATTACGTCATTCTATTTGTAGTGATTGCCCGTGGTCTAGAAATTGATATGTATTTTATGTATCTGAAAAAACTCTGGAATAGGCGTTATGGGCTATTTTATATAAATCCTGCATTCACCGAAAATTTATTAGGAAAGCCAGTAAAAAGAGAAAACATCTATTTTTCTTTCTTTCTTCCCTTTCTTTAACTGCATCTACACGGTTCAACTTTCCATGCGTTTACGCATGCAATTCGGGGAGAATATTGAAAGAATCAACTTGAAAACAAATGTTAAATTAAGATGCATTCAGATTTTGTGTCTACACGGTGTGCCTTGCTGAAAGTCATCTTCACTATGTATATATACATACACACACTACTACCACAGTCTAGTATATACAGTCACGAAGCTCAATACGTAGTAAAAATGCATCCATAGATAGTTGCTAATCACTAGGATCGCAAATATCGCCTCATTACAGACAATGCGAAATAGTACCTGCACAGTCTATTGTTCCTAGCACCCTCACAACTCAAGCTTCGTGACTGTATATACTACTACTACTACTACTACTACTACTACTACTACTACCACCAACTACTACTACTACTACCAACTACCAACTACCACTACTACTACTACTACTACTATACTACTGCTACTACTACTACTACTACTGCTGCTGCTACTACTACTACTACTACTACTACTACTACTACTACTACTACTACTACAATTTGGGATATCTGGCCGACATCTACGGCTGACCACTAGGATCCAGAATACAAAACAGAGGTTAACTTAAAAATAAAATGCAATATGATTTGTGGAGAGAATACAGAACAATGATAAATTTAATAATAAAGTACAATTTGATTTCGGAGAAACCTTGAGACGAAAAATATACTCTTTCACAAATTACTGAACCTTATAGAAAACACCTCCCAAACATAAAGGTGAAATGTGGTAAATAAGCAAGACAGCGTTATTGCTATATTATTATTATTATTATTATTATTATTATTATTATTATTATTATTATTATTATTAATTATTATTATTATTATTATTATTATTATAGTACATGGCATTGTGTGATTTTATCCTCTTTTGGTGATATCTAGTATTAGTTGGCAACAATGAAGAGACGGCTAAATTAGTCTTTTAGGGTGCTATTCATAGACATTCCGCTAGCCCGCGCTACGAGTGTGCTAAACTAGCTCCGGCTATCGACTGGTTACTTGTACAGGATTCATATCATATAATATCGTTAACACTGGTTTATGAATACGAAAAACGTTAGTTCGCTAATCATCCACCGGAAGCCCGCGCTAAGAATGTCTATGAATATGGCCCCTAGAAATTACTCTTACGTTATCTTCAGTATAGAAATTGGGGTAAAATGGTTAGGTTTCACCCTTAGGGTATGAAGTAAGCTGATCCAGACTATACTTCTGGCTCACATGTGAACATGATACGCAACTTTCGCAGCTGCAGTAGAAAAGTTTGCAGCAAAAGCAGCAACGTGCGTTAATGCTTCTTACATAATGACAAACTGTATAATGAAGATTATGTCATGGTTATGATTATAGTCCTCAACATAATATGTAGCCACGAACTAGACTGGGCACATGAAATATACAGTAAAGACATCTCTACTGTTACACATAACAATATGAGTTCTTAAAACGAAGCCAGAAAAACAATAAAGCTTTTGTATGTTTGTGCATTGAATCTTCACATACTGTTTGACATAGATTTTTATTCATCAATATTTGAACCCCAAAAAATTCACAATATAAACCCAATTTTACAATTTTATTGCAACGTACACTATCCTTCTATTTAATATTTATTCTTGCTCACGAAAAGATTCTGCCTTAGTGACTAAAAGTATGTTATGAAAACACATATTTATAAATTGCTTATACAGGGACATCATTTTATTTTTACTTCAATTTTTATTCTATCTGAGTTTTTTAATGTACTTCACTCCCACCCCCTCTACTAGTAAACTTCGAACCGTTCTCCACACAGAACCAAGGCCGTGCATGCAGTACTGAGTTACTGAGTATAGTATGTTCCAGAAATATATTCACGTTTTCCAGTGACGAAACAGCTTTCAATATTGAATCATATTTTCGCACAGGTACTGTCGTCTGTTTGTCTATACGTCGCATCCCGGTTTCCCCCACCTGCTTCTGCTCGCCCCTGTGTAAAGTCTAGTAGCTGGGCTGTCTTAGCTCTTTTTGTGAAAACATTAATTTATGTTAGGAATCGGAAGTCTACGTAATATTATACAACTGTTCAAAATAACTTAAATAAAAGGGCCTCGTTAAGTAATTAATTGGCACGTGATATCCCCCTTTCTACGACCCTGCGACAAAACCACTTGGACGGACAATAGATAGCATCTCTGAGTAATTTTATCTTTTCGGATCGGACAGAAGTGAAGATTGAATTTACTGTACGTAAGGTACTCTTTTATAGAGTAGGTATAGAATTATTTCAACATGAGTTACTAGTACGAAGGACGAAATTGGTAATTGGAATTAGGTACAATAGTCTATAGTGCGATAATATGTACAAAAGAACTGAAGACTGTATCGAAATGAACGGCCACCATTTTAAAAAATGTGTTTAAATATCCATATTATGATTATTTTTCAATTTAACTTCATTCTCTATATTGTACGCTAATGTGCTGTAGACAGTATAATATACACTGCATAATGAATACGTCCGAATGGATAGCTCAGTTCGTGAGTATTGTTAATACAGCACTGTATTTTGATTAAACAAAAACCTAATGAAAATTATAAAACTGAAAATCGCGATATTTCCTAGTTTACGTAAATGGATGAACTACTTTTCTTCCCTCCTATACCTAGTAAAGTGATTTGTTTGTATTTTACGCCAGTATCATCGAACTCCAGTTGTGGAAGGGAGTAGCAAACGCTGTTTCCGGTTTTCATCCGTTAATCTGAAGGTATAGCCAGGTTAATATTGGAAATGTTAGTAAAAATAAAATGATGTCCCTGTACATAGTGTCCCGCTTAAAACACCAATGAAATAGAAGTCCATAGCTCTAATGAAAAACTTACTTAATTGAAACTGTTAACATTTTCTAATACCTAAAGAGTGCAATTTCAATACACTTCAACGTGACCACCATTTGTAGCATGGCAAATGTCGAGCCCATTAAGTAATGGAAGCTAAACTACAGCACCAGTAAATGTGAATCAATATCACTGTAGTCGGCCTCGATAGCGTAGTTGGTATAGTGCTGGCCTTCTGTGCTCGAGGTTGCGGGTTCGATCCCGGCCCAGGTCGATGGCATTTAAGTATACTTAAATGCGACAGGCTTTTAGTAGTATTATTACAAACAGGCTTGAACACATTATAGAAGGGAAAATGTCGGAGGATCAAGCAGGCTTCACTAAAGGAAAATCATGTATGGATCACATTTTTAGTCTGAGACAGATAACTGAAAAATCATATGCAAAGGGCCAAGAAATTCATTTAATATTTGTTGATTTAGAAAAGGCCTATGACTCAGTGCCTATTATCAAACTTTGGGATGCAATGGAGGGTATTGGTATTGATTTACCAATTATTTCTCTCATCCGACGGATGTACCAGCAGTGTCAGGCATCTATTAAAGTGGGGAAGAGATTGTCTACACCATTCAGAACGAATAAAGGACTGAGGCAAGGTTGTAGCATGTCTCCTACTCTTTTTAAAATATATATATACAACAAATATTAGAACAATGGAATCAGTCTTGTGGAGGAATGGGAATACCAGTTCAAGGTGGCACAATACATTCATTAATATTTGCAGATGATCAAGTGATAATGGCTCAATCTCGTGAGGATGTGAAATATATGATGAGAAAACTCCTGGATTCATTTGAAGCAGGTGGATTGCAAGTAAATATGAAAAAAACTGAATATCTTGTAGTAGGTGGAAACGGAAGAGACATCTCCTTACACCAAGGAACTATTAGAGCTGTTCAAAAATTTAAATATTTGGGGTCATATATTGATGATTTAGGGAGTTGTAACTCCGAAATAGATAGTAGATTGGTGCAAGCAAGAAAAGCCATAAGGATGCTGAATGGAGTACTGTGGAGCAGGACGATATTGAATGACACCAAGAAGAGGATTTTGACGGCGGTTGTGGAAAGTATAATGACATATGGCGCAGAGGGGTGGACGTTGGTAGAAAGTAAAAAATCTAAGATTTTGGCAGTGGAAATGGACGGAATACGACGTAGTGCCAGAGTTTCCAGATTAGAAAGAAGGAGAAATGAAGAAGTGAGACGGATGATGGATATGGAGGAGACAGTGATGGACAGAATTGAGAGACGAACTCTTCAATGGTATGGACATGTCAGAAGAATGGAGGAAAGTAGGTGGCCTAAAACTCTTTTGGAATGGTCACCTCATGGTAGAAGGAAGCGGGGTAGGCCAAGAACAACCTGGAGAGGACAGATCCATAGATTGATAAGTGACAGGTCTCTGGAAGGAGATGAATGGCTTGACCGGGAAGATTGGCGAATGGGAATACAGGATAACCGCTAAATAGTGGAGAAACCCTCAAAAGCAAAAAAGCAAGCAAATGCGACAGGCATGTCAGTAGATTTACTGGCATGTAAAAGAACTTCTGCAGGATAAAATTCCGGCACACCGGCGACTCTGATATGACCTCGGCAGTTGCGAACGTCGTTAAATAAACCATAATTTAATTTATGGTCGACCATGCCGAAATGTAGTAATTATACACCTGGTAGCAGTCATTTAATGCATGTCATTAAAGTACACCTATTCATTCAGGTTTTCGATTATTCTCGGATATGCAATCGAAAGACAACTAGGGAAACGTCACGGAGGCTGGAAATCCAATACTGTCGCAGACGGTTATATTCTGTTACTATAATAATTAGCGTTAATTGTAAATAATATTCAAATAAATACAATTTGTCATCTCGTTTTTCAATTCTAAATCAATTTCCAGGTTGCGCTCGTTTCATAAACATCCTCGCGTCTTAATTACTATCATTATAGGCTCGTTGCATAATGTACTATTAAAACATCACTGTACCGTACTTTGGGCTTAAAGGTAATCTAATTGTTTCGCCCATACAGAAAACTGCTTCATTTCCGTTGTAATGGATAAATCGACTCGGATAATGTCTACTGAAATCTGCGCATCCCTTCTACAAGAATATCAGTCATAAACTTTGCTTATAATCTGTCTACAGTAACACAAGATTCCTGTCTCTCGTTTTATCCTTGAAGCCGAGAGAAAAAAATATGGAAAGCTTCAGAATCGTTCTTCCTTACAAAAGAATACTAGGCCTACATAATTCATGCACTGCATACCTTCAAACTGATGAGTTGCTGACACTCGCCAATAAGAAGTGCTCACTGTTTGTGTTTTCGTAATGTTTCCATGGTAACTTCAGGATGACTGTGGCACCGTCGTATGCATACAAAGTCGCATCTTCACGAAATACTGGACGAACAAGTTCCTTTATCCTTGAGAGATGTCGGCTGCCGGAAAGAGAGAGAGATTCTGAAATACATGGTTGCTGTGGGAACACGCTTCAAGACGTGCTGTACATACGGGGATGTACTGTACACTGAACAGCATGTAGCCTCTACACATTAACCTTCCAGTTGCAGTTGAATGACGTGTGTGTAAGTTACAGGAAACAAATCACAACAGTGGCGAAATTCTAATGAACTAGCATCTCGGTTTGATCCGTACGGCATACACTAGCAATCTAACAGGCCTACTACAATCGTGTCGTAATTTACATCGTTAACTGAATACCAGATGTTAAAATGACGTGTATTCCAAAGTCTTGATTCAATGGATTTATTAAAGAATTTCCTCATTTCTTTTCTTCTACTTTTCATTTTCTTTCCTTCCCTCTTTATTTATTTTCTTCTTTCTATCTTTCTTTCTTCCTTTCCTTCTTTCTTTACTTATTCCTTTCTTTATTTCTTCCTTTCCTACTTTCTTTCCTTCCTTCTTTCTTTCTATCTTTCCTTCTTTCTTTCTTACTTTCTTTATTTTCTTCTTTCTACCTATCTTTCTTTCTTTTCTTCTTTCTTCTTTTTCTTCCTATTTATCTTTATTCCTTCCTTCTTTCCTTTCTTTCTTTCTTTCTTTCTTTCTTTCCTTCTTTCCACCTTTCTATCTTTCTTCCTTTCTCTCTTTCTTTCCGTCTGTATTTCTTTCCTTCTTTTTTCTTTCTTTCCTTCTTTCTTTTTTCTTTCTTTCTTCCTTTCCTTCTTTCTCCCTTTCTTTCCTTTTTCTTTCTTTCTTTCCTTCTTTTTTCTTTCTTTCTTTCCTTCTTTCTATCTCTCCTTTTTTCTTTCTTTCTTTCTATTTATCTTCCTTTCCTTCTGTCTTTTTTCCCTCCCTTCTTTCTTACTTTCTTTTTTTCCTTTCCTTCTTTCTTTCTTTCTTTCTTTCTTTCTTTCTTTCCACCTTTCAATCTTTCTTTCTTCCTTCCCTTCTCTCTTTTTTCCTTCTTTCTTTCTTTATTTCTTCCTTTTCTTCTTTCCATTTTTATATCTTTCCTTCTTTCTTTCCTTCCTTCTTTCTATCTACCTATCTTTCTTTCTTCCTTCCCTTCTTTCTTTATTTCTTTTCTTCTTTCTATCTTCCTTCTTTTTTATTTTCTTCTTTCTATCTTTCTTTCTTCACTTCTTTCTTCTTTACTTCTTTCCTTCTTTCTTTCCTTCTTTATTTCTTTCCTCATTTCCTTCTTTCTTTCCATCTATCTTTCCTTCTCTCTTTTCTTTTTTTTTTACCTTTCTTACCGTACGAAGTGGAAAGAAGAAGTACCGTCCACACCTGTGGAGTAACGGTCAGCGCGTCTGGCCGCGAAACCAGGTGGCCCGGGTTCGAATCCCGGTCGGGGCAAGTTACCTGGTTGAGGTTTTTTCCGAGGTTTTCCCTCAACCCAATACGAGCAAATGCTGGGTAACTTTCGGTGCTGGACCCCGGACTCATTTCACCGGCATTATCACCTTCATTTCATTCAGACGCTAAATAACCTAGATGTTGATAAAGCGTCGTAAAATAACCCAATAAAAAAAAAAGAAGTACCATGGTACCCACTTTCAAAATTGTGATGTAAATACTCATTGTCATCTCATAACTGATATAAAAAAGTGGTATTTACATTCAAACTGTCTGTGAATTCGGAGCGTACATATTATTGTAATTATTAGGAACCGTATTCCATCTCAGGACGTAAGAAAATAAAGTTAAGTTGTTCACAGACTATATTGGCGTGACGTCATTATTTTACGCGTAGCACAGGTACTATCAAGGAATACTTGCATCTTTCTTGTACTGCAGTTGACGTTCTACTCATGATTCAAAACTACACCTCGAAGACTGTTGAAAATGTATTCTATTGATAAAGATTGATACTACGAAGACCTTTCCTACAATTTAAATTATTATTTGTTCATTTATTTATGTGATTGATATTTTTACTGGTACTGGCAGAGTTAAGTCCATGATCAGACTGAACGCATTCCTACGTTGACCAGGTGCTGCCGGCAACACGAAAACATCACAGGGCTCGCAACTTCCTACACGTGCACCAAGCACAAGAGTGCTATTGTGTTATCTGTGGTTATTCTGTAGCTAGACGTGTACTGTAGTCCGACAATGTTGGTTGGATGATGCAACTTTGGCAGTCTTGCACATAAGGTGCAAGGAGAACCTTGTCACTATTCGTATGGTCACATGTTGGAAATCATAATTCGCTTATATATATTCTGTATTTATTATTACAACCGTAACATGAAACTTGGGCCACATTATTTGTTTCCTTCCTTTCATTTAATTCTTGTAGTGGAAATTTGTTTACTTTCAACATCAAAGTGAGAAATTTTGCTGTACGAAGCAGCGCCGAATGGACTTCACTTTTAACCATTACGTAGGTACTGTTTATTATTTACTTGCCAAAGTGCTATATATTTTGGCATACATCTGATTTTTTACAAGTAGCTACTGAAAGTAAAACATTGCAATCTTACAAAAATGTCGAATTTGTGCGCCATTTACTGGGGAGAGACTTTTTTTTTTTTAATATGGGAAGGGATATTTGTCACTGTAATGGCGTCAGGTACTAAAAAAATAAATGACGCTAAGCAAGCACATTATGTCAGTTCTATAGTTTATAGTAAGGTTTTGGTTGTAGTGTAAAACGATATAATGCATGTTTAACTACAAAGTAGATTTGTGCTTTTGACTTTTTACTATTAAAGATTTGTATGATACTTAAATAGGCCTATGTTGATTTGTTTACTCTTGTCGCATATGATGTTGACTAAGGGCTGTCAACGTCATTATAATTATGTTTACGTGGCGAGAAGTCTCAACGCGACAATAATATCCTGCACAGGTTGCTACTGACAAGTAAGTAGCGTTCTTATTGTAAAAATTACATTCTGTTGACATTGGTTACACCTTTTTAACAAGTACTATTTTAATGCTTATATATTTGTTTACTTTCAGTAAACATTCACATCTTATCAGCTTAATAATGTGTGGAACAGATTCCAAACTTGGCGAAATGAAGGCGTTGATTCTTGTTGGAGGTTATGGCACCCGACTTCGCCCCCTAACCCTAAGTAGACCAAAACCACTGGTGGAGTTTGCCAACAAACCTATGTTACTACACCAGATGGAAGCACTTGTGGAGGCAGGAGTAACACAGATTGTTTTAGCTGTGTCATATCGTGCAGAACAAATGGAACAGGAATTAAGTGAAGAAGCCAAAAAACTAGGAGTCAGTTTGGTCTTTTCCCACGAAACAGAGCCCCTTGGAACCGCAGGACCACTAGCACTTGCTAAAGATATTCTGTCGGCAAGTAATGAACCATTCTTTGTTTTAAATTCTGATATCATATGTGAGTTCCCTTTCAAAGATATGGTGGCTTTCCATCGAAATCATGGTAAGGAAGGTACAATTGTTGTAACCAAGGTTGAAGAACCATCCAAGTACGGTGTCGTAGTGTATGGGGAACAGGGACGTATTCAGAGTTTTATTGAGAAGCCTCAGGAATTTGTATCCAACAAGATTAATGCTGGAATGTATATTTTAAGTCCCTCTGTCCTTCGTCGAATCCAGCTGCGTCCAACAAGCATTGAAAAAGAAGTTTTTCCAGATATGGCCCATGAAGGTCAGCTTTACGCCATGGAACTACAAGGCTTCTGGATGGACGTTGGGCAGCCTAGAGACTTCCTCACAGGTTTGTAACATGATGTTCATACCACAGTCTAGTATATACAGTCACGTAGGTCAATACGTAGTAAATATGCATCCATAGATAGTTGCTAATCACTAGGATTGCTAATATCGCCTCATTACAGACAATGCGAAATAGTACCAGCACAGTCAATTGTTCCTAGCACCCTCACAACTCAAGCTTCGTGACTGTATATACTAGACTGTGTTCATACAGTGTTGACAAAGATTAAATATCAGCAGTATATCTGTTGATAAACACTGTTAAAGAAATTATTTTTATTAATTCTAGAGGAGAGCCTTTCCATGGATTTTAGAAGTTCTGAGAATATATAATTATTATATATTAAATTCCCATTGTTTATATACGTAGATTGTTGCGAGAGGACTATATTTTTACAAGTTTTAGACTTTTTAAAGTTTTACACAGTTTTGGATGGTAACGTAATGTTGTGTGTGTTGATAGGCGATGTTTACTTCTTGGTGGTGATTGGAGTAGTTTAGGTTAGGTTAGCTTAGTTTAGCTTGGGTTAATTAAGGTTAGGTTAGGTTAGTTGAGTTGGTAATCCTGGAGGACGACCACTTCACGATTTTCAAACTTTTTTTTTGTCTTCACAAACGATGATTAATGCTCGATTTTCGAAAGGTAATAGAAAAAAAAATTCGGAAACACATAATTTCGACTGTAACCAAACATCTATCATAACCTAACATTACCAGGTTAGCTTAATTTTGCTTGAGTTAGTTAAGGTCAGATTAGGTTAATGTATGTTGTGATAGAGTATGTTGTGTTACAGTCAAAATTATGTTCTCGAAATTTTTTGCATCATCTTTCGAAAGTCTAGCATAAAATCGTCCTTTGTGAGGGGAAAAAAGTTCGAAAATCGTGGAGTGATCGCCCTCCAAAATTACCATTATTTTTTCTACCATGGTAAAAAAAAAATGGTATAACACTGATATTCATATAATTAGGCCTATAGTAACATTATGAACGTTTTGAAACTGGCTTGGCAGTCAGTGAAATTTACTCAATATAGTTTTAGTGATCATATTGTGGAAGATCATTGTGATCATATTAGTTTAGAGCCCTAGCAAGTGTTTAATTTAATGGGAAAACAAGAAAGTTTTCTAGTATATGTTATGATTGTTTTTCGTTTAATTTCGAATAGTTAAATTGAGTTTAATATGTATAGCACTCACATTTTATACATTAGGCTTATAACAAGAATTAATGAATTTCACAATAATTGCTTCACTCACCATCGTCATTATAGTCCAGTCCATTTCCCATCAAAGAGACTGAGGTTCGATCCCTGGTATTTTCTGTGGTGGATAATGTGACAGTGGGACAGGCTTTTTTCGACCACTTCTGCCTCTCATTCCATTGTTGCTCCCTTCTCGTCATCTTATTATCTTGCTGATTTTGAATAGCCTGTAGATGTAAAGGATCATTAAACATCTATCTGCCTACCACCACCACTAATATGGTCTAGTGCTGTCGTAGTTCAGGCACTGGTGATAACACCATACTGGTGTTGAAATCAGTTCATGTGTCATTAAGGTATATTACCTTTTTTAAAATTTTTGAACACTTTTAACGTTTTGATTTAAGAAAATTAGTGTTTTATAGTTTTAATATAATGTTAAAGTAAACAACAAAAAAGAATGATTTATTGTTATTGTTATTATCATTATTATTATTATTATTATTATTATTGTTATTATTATTTTGTTGTAATGTAAATCCATCTTCTTGGTGAGGCATAAATAACAACCATGCTGGCTAAGTAACTTAAAATGTTGTGCAAATTAAGCTTTCAGGAACTCCCTGTAAAGTTAATTTGAATAATTTCGAGGGAAAAATTGTTCCGGGGCCGGGTATCGAACCCGGGACCTTTGGTTAAATGTACCAACGCTCTCCCACTGAGCTACCCGGGAACTCTACCCGACACCGATCCAATTTAGATACCCGGCCCCGGAACAATTTTTCCCTCGAAATTATTGAAATTAACTTTACAGGGAGTTATTCCTGAAAGCTTGATTTGCATAATACACTGTACGTAACAGAAAACCACAATTTAAAGTCACACAGAGTTAGTGTGCACTCAAATGTTGGTTGCTTGACGGTTGTCAGCCCACTTTGAGGTCTGTGGATATAGAGGGAAAAATTGGATCAGTGTCGGGTAGAGTTCCCGGGTAGCTGAGTGGGAGAGCGTTGGTACGTTTAACCAAAGGTCCCGGGTTCGATACCCGGCCCCGGAACAATTTTTCCCTCGAAATTATTCAAATTAACTTTACAGGGAGTTATTCCTGAAAGCTTAATTTGCATAATACACGTCACTGTACGTAACAGAAAACCACAATTTAAAGTCACACAGAGTTAGTGTGCACTCAAATGTTGGTTGCTTGACGGTTGTCAGCCCACTTTGAGGTCTGTGGATATAGAGGGAAAAATTGGATCGGTGTCGGGTAGAGTTCCCGGGTAGTTCAGTGGGAGAGCGTTGGTACGTTTAACCAAAGGTCCCGGGTTCGATACCCGGCCCGGAACAATTTTTCCCTCGAAATTATTCAACTTAAAATGTTGTATGTTATTTCTGGAGTGATGCACATCTGTCAAGCAAGAGAATGAAAGTACAATATACTCCATTGAAATGAATTGCGCAATGTGTAGTAATCATCTTCTGTTGCTGAAGTCTTTTATTGGGAGAATTTCTTATATGTTTCATTTATGAAAGTTTCACTAGACCAAAACTTCAAAAATAATCTGTCTTATTTAATTGTTTCTGAATTTATTGAACTGTTTCCCTGTAGGTATGTGCCTGTACCTGACATCATTACGTCAGAACAACGCAGCGGCACTGCATTCAGGAACTGGCATTGTGGGTAATGTGTTGGTAGATCCTACAGCCAAGATAGGCCAGGGCTGTCGCATAGGCCCGAATGTGACAGTTGGTCCTGAGGTTGTGATCGAGGACGGCGTGTGTGTGAAGCGAAGCACTCTACTGCGGGGTGCCATGGTGTGTTCACACTCCTGGCTGGATGGCTGCATCATAGGCTGGCGGAGTGTTGTGGGTCAGTGGGTACGCATGGAGAACACCACCGTGCTGGGAGAGGATGTCATAGTGAAGGACGAGATCTACATCAATGGGGGGCAGGTCCTTCCACACAAGTCCATTGCAGCATCTGTTCCAGAGCCACAGATTATCATGTGAATAAGGTATTGTAAGTGATCAATTTATCTCGGATCAATATTGACAGCAAATAATGACCTAAGGAATGAGGTACAAAGAAGAATAAATCTGGCTAACAGGGCATATTATTCACTTTTACCAATTGTTAAAAATAAAATAATATCTAGAGAAATCAAAATCAAGATTTACAAAACCCTAATAAGACCCATTATAACATATGGTACAGAAACATGGGTTCTGAATAAAAATACATGCAAACAACTAGCAGTATTTGAGAGGAAAATCTTAAGAAGGATATTCGGAGCAATTGAAACAGTGGATGGATGGAGAGCCAGATATAATAATGAGATATACGAACTGTACAAGGAATCGGATTTGGAGGCGCACATAAGATGTCAAAGACTGAGATGGTTGGGACACGTCACAAGGATGGAAACAACAAGGAAAGTGAAGATTGTCTTCAATAACAACCCAGATGGAACCAGATTAAGAGGAAGACCGAGAACAAGATGGTGGAACTGTGTACAAGTGGATGTGAATAGATTAGGAATAAGGAATTGGAGGGAGTTGGCGATGGATAGAGAAGGATGGAAGAGAGCCATAGAGGAGGTTAAGGCCCACCTGGGCTGTAATACCAAATAAGAAGAAGAAGAAGTGATCAATTATTCATGGCGGAAGTCGTTATGTCTCTTACAGAAAGTTTATTCTCCTAGCGGTAATTGCAACTATATTATATCAGCCAGTAAAGCTCCAGGAATAGAAGTTCACTACAGGTGTCCTTTATTGGGAGGGAGGCTCCCACAATCTAACAGTAAATTTATAATATGCAATATGTATCCCTTCACGCTTTGAATGAAGTGTATTACTGTTGTAGTTTAATTCTAAATACAGTATACTACAGTAAATTCTTTACAACTTTGAACTACAGTAGATAAGACCGAAAAAGGAAAATACAGTACTGTGCCATGCAATTTTATTCTACGTCTACAGTTATGCAGTACTGTAATTTACAGTTTTCAACTTAACCTTTACGTTCAGGTGCCATGTCTCTCGAAACAGAACAACTGATTAAAGCGAAGAGAATAATCCTACTAACCCTATCATGTGTCGAATACAATTTCACCATCGCGAAAACCTTGGACTCATCAGACAGGTTAAGTTTTATGACTTTATTTATCCACCAGCAGCTAATGAGGGGTAGCTGGATGGGCTAGTGGTAGCCTACGAGAACCTTATTGTCTTCTTTCATGTTAAGGAATTTCTGTACAATTCTCTAAACTAAATTTTTCCATTTTTGTAACATATTAGGTCTTGAAATCCAAGTTTTGTCCGCAGTCAGGAGGTAAAGCAAACTTTAGGACTGTGAAACAGCTGTCCGTGTCCGTGTCTGAGAGTGTCCGTAAACGAGAGTTAAATTTATCATTATTTCTATATTATTTTAGGTGGGAGATACAAATCTGTCCGTATATGAGGAGTGTCTGTATCTTGGGGGTGTCCATAAGGAGAGGTTTCACTGTATACGCGATTGAAGGTCACTGGAATGTGCTTTGCAATGCTAGTACCAAATTGGGTCCGAGTACAGGAGGCAATGGGTAAGGGAAATTGAAAGATGCGTAAATAGAAATCATTGTTTTATTATGCACAAAAGGAAACAAATTACATTACTCACAGCTAACACCTGTCAAAATAATCCCCCAAAGCTTCCACACGTCTTTGCCAATGATCATGTAGATGTTGAATACCACCGGCTGTGTGCAGTTCATCTATGTGTACAACCTCTCGTCGAAATGCTGTTAAGGATGTCATCCCTGTTTGCAAACCGCTTCCCATGCAGCAGCTTCTTCAAGTGCAGATTGAGATCAAAGTCGCATGGACTGAGATCAGGCGAGTATGGAGGATGTTCCATCGCACTATCACCCAATGCTTCTCGTAGCTTAGAATGATACTGGCATGAAGAACTGCAATTTTCACGTATGACCGCTGTTCAACTTTACTTACATCCATCTTGGAGCACAGCCTCTAGCATACTAACTTTTTCGTGCATTGTCAACCTAGCCACCAATGCACACAGATGTAATCTGGCGGTGACGTCCCATACAGTGTACAAGAGGTTTTCAAACATATATATTGAACCTGAGATCACATAGATACAAAAATGAACCTAAAAAATTCTGGCAAGTTATAAATGAAGCTACAGATGTAAATGTACAAAATAAACAGCCAATCAAGGAGTTAAAAAACGATAAGGGTGAAATATTAAATTGCAGAAAAGAGATTGCAAACGAATTTAATAATTATTTTTCAGAGATAGGACACAAAGTTACTTCTAACATTAATAAGTCAAATTTTAACTCTTCTCTACAAAATGAGACACAAGATGAACATTTAGCTTCCTCCATGTTTCTTTTCCCTGTAACTGAAGATGAAATTATTATTTTGGTTAAAAAGTTAAAAAATAATGTTGCTCCTGGTATAGATGGAATTAAGAATAATACTTTCAAAATTATTATCAAATATATATTAAAACCCATGGTTCATACTTTTAACTTATGTTTTGTGCAAGGTATATTCCCAGATGTTTTGAAATGTGCCATAGTAATTCCAATATACAAATCTGGAGATAAAAATAATTTAAATAACTATAGACCTATATCTTTACTTCCAACATTTTCCAAATTGCTTGAAAAATGTTTAAAGAATAGATTAATAAATTATTTAGAAAAACATAAAATCCTCTCTAAAAATCAGTTTGGTTTCCGCAATAATATTTCTACTGATGATGCTCTTATTAATGTTACTGGAAAAATTATCAATGAACTAGATATCGGAAACAAATGTTTGGGTATTTTCTTGGATCTACGGAAAGCTTTTGACACTATCAATCATAATTTACTTTTGGACAAACTACATACTATTGGAGTCAGAGGTATAGTTTTAAAATTATTCCAATCATATTTTAGTAACAGAAGGCAAATGACCAAAATTGAAGATCAATTTAGTGAATACAAATATATTGATATAGGTGTACCGCAAGGAACAATTTTGGGACCTATTTTATTTCTAATATATGTTAATGATCTGCTAAATATAAATTTAGAAACATTTAATGGATCTATATATTCATATGCGGATGATACAGTAGTTATTTTCAGTGGTTTTTCTTGGCAGGAAGCATATAGAAATGCTAATGTAGGTGCTAACATTGTTAAAAAATGGCTTAATTCCAACTTCCTTTCTTTAAATATATCTAAATCAACTTTAGTTCCTTTTTCGTTAACAGCTGCCAGTGTTCAAAATTTAAAATTTAGCGATAAATATCGACTAATAATACACAGTGAAAATTGTTTAGATCCCAAAAGTTGTAAATGTCCACCTTTGAAAGAAGCCACGTATGTAAAATATCTGGGTATCATTATTGATCAGAATTTAAAATGGCCTCATCACATTACTTATCTTTGTAAGAGGCTTCGTAAAACAATTTATAAATTCGTTAATCTTCGCTGCTACTTACCTATTAGAGTTTTACGAAATGTTTATTTGGCCATTATTCAGTCTATCATTCAATATGGTATAATTGTTTGGGGTGGAAGTACAAAAATTAATCTTAGTCCGTTAAATTTACTACAAAAACGAATAATTAAAATTTGTTTGAAGAAACGTTTCGATTATCCAACTAAATTAATTTATTCTGAATTTAATGTATTTAATATTGAACAAATTTATAAGTATACGCTGTTAAAATTTTATCATAAAAATCGTAATAAGTTTGTAGTACAGACACACAATTATGACACAAGACGAAATATTAATTCAACATTAGTAGAACCTAAATGTCTCACATCTGCTGGTCTAAAGCATAGCATAAATTTTGGCCCTCGGTTGTACAATGCTTTAACTAAATTACACCCAGAACTTCTAACATGTAACCCACTAACATATAACAAGAAAATTAGAAACGTGTTAATATCTTAAATTTGATTAAATAAATTTATAGCCTATGTGTATGAATTAATCAACCTATATTATATTTGTATTCTATAATTTTGAAATATATATTAATCCTACTTTTCACGTGCGATATTATTCTTCTCTAGTGTTAATATTATAGTATATACTTAATTCCATTGCCGCTGTAATTATATTTTAGTTCCTATTTTATTTTACTTATTTATTTATATTATTATTATTATTTTTTATTTTAATATTATATCTGAACTGCGACCGAGCACGAGCGCTGCTCATTCGGTCTCAAATTTTGTTAATACTACTGTATCTTCTTTTTATATTGCTTGTATTATTTTATTTGTATTTATCTTTGTTTGTTTTTGTAATTATATTTCTTTATTCTGTATATTTGAATTTAAATAAATAAATATTTAAATAAATACATAACAAATTGCTCAACCTTATAGACTTTGACGGCAACAATTTGGATCAATTACACTATGCTGCCATCTAGCTACTGCATAAGAAGTCATGTTATAACTCTCATTTAAATTGCATGGCGCAACTGTACTTCTATGTAGCAGTCATTCCCAATCGACGGTGGTGATCCTGGTGGTTGTTGTCTTCCACATGTTACAGTTTTTATCATGGGGATGGCCATTGTGTTATATATGTGATCAGAGACTGAACTAACCACATTTTCAGTTATTCGGAAAATACGAGTATAACATAGTTGCCATGATTTATGAAACGACTGTCATATTTAGTCCCATGTGTGGCGTCGTGGTCTAGGCATCCTGCCCAGGACTCACGTTATGGGGGAAGAAATTTTTTCATGACATTTTGATCAGTGTATGGAACCAGTGCCACCCAGCATTGTGATGCGCTTGGGGAGCTATGATAGGTAGCAAAATCCAGTTATGAAAACCAGCTATAATGACTGGGGAAATCATCGTGCTAACCACATGATACCTTCATTCTGGTTGGATGATCGTCCACCTCTGCTTTGGCATGTAGACGTGAGGCCAGCAGCTTGCTGGTCAATCTGGAATCTAAAGGGCTGTAATGCCATGGATTTATTATTATTATTATTATTATTATTATTATTATTATTATACTCGGCTAAATTGGAGATATTCAGAGAAAATTAATTTTTTTGTGTTCTTATAGATTTTTACCTAATTCCGATGATTATAAATATGAGATTAAAGATTAAGTGTAAATATTTTAATTGCTGTTGTTTATTTGCCAGATGTCACGATCTTGATTATTATTATTATTTTTTTTTGTAAAGTCATTAAGGGTGATATTGATTGTAAATTCTTCTTAAGCAATACCAGTCTTTCTATTCCTGCTAAAGGTTTAGGATTTTATTAATTTTTTTATAACAGAAATTCTAAATCTCTCTCTCTGGTCTGCAGATGTATAAAATATGCAAATTTGCATGGATTGAACTTGGATTCATTTAATGTGTAATGTATACTTTTTGGAGTTTTATGTCAGTTATTAATTTATGTCTTTATATTGGAGTGCAAGAGGTCAAATGATTTTATTGTCAAATGCCTGGCATTAGAAAACAACAACAATTTATTTTTTTATTATTATTTTTTTAAATATGTATTATTATATTATTCTCGTCATTTTCTATATCATTTGTATTATATTCATTTATATGATTCCATTCTTTCATTTTCAATTATTTTTTGTCATTATTTTAATTAATTATTCCAATGTACTTTTATTGTAATTTATATCATTATTAATGGTTTTGTAATGGTTTGTTTTTTGCTGAACTGTACAGCACATTAAATATTAGTAAATAAATAAAATTATTATTATTATTATTATTATTATTATTATTATTATTATTATTATTATTATGTGTATAAAATTATTTATAAATACCAAGAAACAAATTTCCTACAAATTAGGATAAACATAGCTAGTATAGTATATGATTACCAACATACAAAAGTAGCTTTTTTACATTCATTTCACATTAATGGAAATACTATATACTTCTGAAATAGAATTATTAACACATTGTTCTTATGCTTCAGATATATTTATTTCTGTAACATTGAGATTATATTTTGTGCTTAATTAAATACATGAATGGACAAAATAGTTGATGAAATATAGAACTCAGCTAATACACACATACAGGATATACTCTTGAGATTTGTTCTCTCATTTCAGGTATATCGACCGCCATCACTGAACTTAAAGTCACAGCTATGCTTAATTTAAGGCACACAATTGCATGGGAAGTGATTCATGCTGACTAAGCTATGTTCTCCTGTGAATAAATATGTATGAAGATCCAGTTCTAGTCATGAAAAGCTCATCTATTTTACGTGAAAAAAATAGAAACAACACAAAACATAAATGTTAAATTTATGGAGAAGTGAATTTTAATTTCTTTAAACACGTGTTTTCAATGCAGAATATGTTATGCGTAATTTCTACAGTCTTCTGTCTTATTTGACAATATTTAGTCAGTATACCTGGCTTAAAATCAGACCACAACAATATAACCAGCTTCCAAATATTTATGTTAATTTACTCTCCGAACTGTCTGTCTAAAGTTTTCTTTCTTGCTATGTTCGTCTTTTAGTGGTTGGCTTTTGAATAGTTTTTGGGTGCTTTTTTTTTTTTTCGTCACATAGTAAGTTACGTGAGAAATGCAGTCTGGATGGAGTCTTCTACATTGAGCAAATCAACCAAATCATGAAAATTCCTGCCAGATTTTCTCAAGAATGTAAAGTATCATGTTAATTTGCATTTCTTCAACGACTTCCTCTACTTTGAGACATTCCACTAAAATTTTTCTTACTTGTAAGCTTCTTAACTTTCTTGCATGTTCTCTGCAACATTTCTGCCTATATTAGACGGGCTAACTCCATTTGGTGATGGATATCAGCTGTTCAATGTTTTCAAAATGCTTATTTTGTAATATTTATAACACACCCCAGCCATGTTTTCACCATCATAGCTTCTGTTTAGATTTAACTTAATTATTGCTATTTACTTCGATTCATAAAGACATCTGTAGGCTTTCTCTAATGTCTATTTTTGCAACGGATTTTCCATTTTTGACTAGTTTATTATTTCTACACAATTTTAATATCTAATACTAGAAATTATATATAGTGCTACGAAAATTTAGGATTTAACCTAGTTTAAGTTAAGTACTTCAATAGATATTTTATTTAATATCAGCATAAAATTTAATACATTTGTTATTAATGTAAACAGCATTAAATACAACGGTAAAAATATATTTTGTACCAACATAAAAATTGCTGAGAAATGTTGAAGTTGGTACTTGACTCATGATACGAAATATTCTGTCACTTGCATTATTTAGTTTTGATTCCTTTGATTTGTGGGCTGCTGAAATTTACTTAAATTTACGAACATTCAGTGATAAAATTGAGTTTTGAGATGCAAATACACATGAAGAAATTAAGTGAATTCAGCTATTTTTTTTTAATATTTGCCTTTCGAATAGAACACGCAGATGTTCTTCAGAATTCAGACCATGCTATCGTATTGTCTGTTTAAATTAATTTTCAGACATATTACTATAATGTACTTGGTGCTTAAAATGTATGTCATAGCTGGTTGCTTTGTAATAACTTTTATTATTTTAGAGTTTTTAAGAAGTTCGGTTTAGTTCATGACATAGACTATTTACAGTAGCGAAATTTGATTAAATTTTATTTTATAAATATCTACATTTTACATTATATATCTTTCAGAATATCCATGAGAGTAGTAGAAGTTCTAAATAAATGAGATACCATATTCGTGTTACATATTGATATATTTTTAATGACATAGTATTGTTTTGAGAAAAAAGTAGTAATAAAAATTTATTGTATTGTTATGTTAGAAATTATTTTAAGTAAGACGTTTATAAATAACATATGTTATGTCTAATAATAATAAAAAAAAAAAGCATTTTTCGATTTGAAATTTTGCTTGTGTTTAGATTTAACAGCTGTTATTAGTCTTTCTTTTTTGTTTGCTTAGCTGTCCGTCCATTACTACTAGTTTATGTTATAATACCGATATATTATTTTCCTTACTCAAAATAAACATGAAATATATTCTATAAGTAAACACTCATTTGTTGAGAGTAATGATTGTGCATATGAGTTAAATAGTTATTTATGGTACTTGTGAGGTAAGTGCATCTTTATTACGTGAGTGGAAAGATTTAAGCACGAGGCGTCAGCCTCGTGCTTAAATTACACGAGCGCAATAAAGATCACGCTCACAAGTACCATACATAATTTTATCCATGACCATAACGAAAAATTCTGTTTTATAAAAGAAAATATGTTGAAAATAAGTCCTCATATAATCACATATCATGGCATGGATTTTAGAATCGATACGTGTACTAGGTAGGTCATGATGTAGGAGACAATGATTAGTGAAGAATGGTATCTAAGGCGTTGGATAAATAACAAATTATAATTAATTATATAATTTTAATATATATATATTTTTTCATTTTAAACGTGTATTTTCGTCTTTTTGAAGTTTCAGGGATTATTTAGAAGTGTTCACGGGACTAATGTGATTAAAATAATTTCACATTTTACTTCTGTAAACTTAAGAGGAATATTAAAACGTAATTTATCATCGTGTCTGTATAGCTCAGTTGACTAACATGTATTGTTTTAAAATCCTATAAACCCAACTTCGCAGGTTCAAGTCTCCTCGCATCCCAAAAGGTAAATTATTACAAAAAAAAAATACATAATTAGATATGGATGCAATGCACAAATTACGACGTAGTAGATAGAGAAAAGAGAAGGAGATTGAGTGTATGTATATTTAAGAAATGGTAATAAAAAGTAGAGGTGACATCTAGTAACTTCTTGAGTAATAGTTGAATGGAAAAGTATACGTGTGTACCCGGGTACTAGGAAAATACTAATGAACTGTGAGATAAAGTTCAAACTGTGAGGTAAAGTCTTTATCTCACTAGTGGATAAAGTAATGTTGAATAAAAGCCTACTTTACAAACGCAAAAGTATTTAGTAAAGGCATGTTTTTCGTTACGGTCATGGATAAAATTTATTAGGTAATGTTTTCATATATAGATTATTTTACAAATATTTCTTAACTTGTTGTTATGGTAACTACAGAAAGAAATTTACTGTTTGGGAGGCCTAGTTAAAGATCGAACAAGTAACTATATTTAATAAAGCACAGGACGTACAGTGCCTTAAATTAAGTGTACAGTGACAATGCAAAAGAACTCCAGTAAGAATCTGAAGGGAGTCGACTGGCACCTGCTATTCTCCACCATGCTCAGGAAACAAGTCATATGAAAAGAGTCAGAACTGTTATTTTTCTTTCCTTTGTAACAAAGCAGGAAACTAAGAATTCATGAGAAATGTTTAAGGATTGCAAGAGTTTACTGGAAGAAGTACAATGGACTAGTAACTTGTAAATAATTATGATAAAATTCGCAGTACTGTAATCAATCCTTTACAAGTCTCAGAACTGTTATTGGCTGAAAAGTCAGTAGAAATAATGTGGGAATTGAAAATATAAGTGAATGACGAAGTTTTTTTTCTTTTCTAAATAAAATTATTTTCATCTTTTTTTTTTATGCTCGACCATGCCGAAATGTAGTAATTATACACCTGGTAGCAGCCGTTTAATGGACCTCATTAAAGTACACCTATTCATTAAAGTTCAGGTGTTCCACCAATCAGAAAACACCATTGTAGCAATATGAAAGCGCAAGTATCAATTATTCTCGGATATGCAATCGAAAGACAACTAGCGAAACGTCACGTAGGCTGGAAATCCAGTACTGTCGCAGAAGGTTATGTTCTGTTACTATAATAATTAGCGTTAATTGTAAATAATATTCAAATAAATTCAATTTGTCATCTCGTTTTTCAATGTCTAAATCAATTTCAAGGTTATATCAAGATTAATGTTTATTTTACACTCTAGATTATATCAAGGTCAATGACATTTGTTTCTCGGAAAAAATCAATACTTTCGCGTCTGCGCACATCTCACAATTTACGAGATATTGCACAAGGTCAGTTCCTCTCCCCAGTCAGATAAGAATAACATGAATACTAATGAATAATTTCAAGTTAGAAATATGGTCGAGCATAAAAAGTCGTATGAAACTTGCCTATAATGGTAATTAAGACGCTCGTATGAAAATTATGAAACTCGCTTGCGCTCGTTTCATAAACATGCTCGTGTCTTAATTACTACCATTATAGGCTCGTTGCATAATGTACTATTATGTATCTATGTACATGTGCAGTGAACGAGGATGAAATATATATCTATATATATGACTGGGATTTTGTTTAGCCACAAGGCAAGTTTTTAAGTATTTTTACAACAAATTGTTACTTGTTATATAATTTCAGAGTGAATCATTCAAGTTACAAGAATTTGTATTGAATGTAAGTATTACGTATACATATTTTCACTTGCTTTCGACTTATTTGCATTGAATTTGCACTCTTCAGAGTGAATATCAATGCCAATCTTTGCCAGTACACAGATTAAATGGCAGTTCACAGTCTTTTGCAATAGACATGCTTGTGATTAGCATGCTTATAGACAAAGACTTTCAGAACTGCAAAACCAGCTTCCTTTCACAAGCAACCAGTTGACAAGTCAAGAGAAACAAATGAGAAAAGTAATAATAAAACAAATATAGTGAAGCTGTAATTATCTTTAGATACCATCTAACTTACGAATTTTACAGTAGTGACACATGGATCCTATGCAGGAATGTTTCATAACCTCAAATGTTCATTTACAATAGTAGAGAAGAATCTAACAGAATTTTAACTTCAGTTCCTAATGTATATTTCCTCAGTTACAATTTCATATTCTCCCTCCCCAAATTTTCCTGTAACTTTTATTGTCGTTGATTTTGTGAAACCTCCTATGTGACAGTAAGAGCATAATTTTTTCAGGAGGAAGAAAAAAATAATTAAATATCAATAGACCTACAGAAGAATATTAGATAATTCGGTAGAAAACGTTGGTGAATTGTGATATCATCGAGAATCGGTGTAGGGCTATTGATATTTGAAAGGGTGAGAATGATATAATTCTAAGTCACAAAAAAAAATACAAGAGAGCATATTGAAAGTCGAGAGTCCAATGCTATTATGTGTGGTATCATGATTTCTTCAGCGTGTATTTGTTATTGAGTAAATTTCATATTATTTTACTAAGAGAGTT
This sequence comes from Periplaneta americana, assembly GCF_040183065.1. Lineage (NCBI taxonomy): Eukaryota > Metazoa > Arthropoda > Insecta > Blattodea > Blattidae > Periplaneta > Periplaneta americana. The sequence goes on from NC_091123.1 coordinate 171,775,658, forward strand.
CAATTTAGAAACACACATGATCTAAGATTATGGGTTAATTGTTAAGCAATAAAATGAAATAAACCTACTTGAAATATATTCTTTCCATTAGCATGTTAAGGACTGCATATAGCAATAAAAATAAATCAATTTTTCTAAAATCTTAAAAAAATGATGGCTGGTAGAAAAATTCTGACTTCATTTTTGGAATCCGTGGGTGAAATTACATAAGAAACAGCAGAAATTTTACATTTTACAAAATCACTGTTGACCAGTGTTATCTAAACATTTATAAAAGTATAGTATAAATAAATCAAACAAAATATAAATATTAAAAAAAAAAACGCATATGTTCAAAATACTGACTAGTATTGTGCAATATTCAAACACTAGAGAGGAAACTAAGACATTACAAACTTCGTCTTATTCCATATGAAAAACTAATCGCAAGATATGTATTCAAATTATTAAGTGGTTTAAAATAGTGTCCTGCAATGTTCGAACATGAGAGAGGCAACCAAGACATTACAAACTTTGTCTTATTTTATATGAAAAACTAATCGCAAATATGTAGGCTACTCAAATACTTAAGTGGTTTAAAATAGTGTCCTGCAATGTTCGAACATGAGAGAGGCAACCAAGACATTACAAACTTTGTCTTATTTTATATGTAAAACTAATCGCAAATATGTAGGCTACTCAAATACTTAAGTGGTTTAAAATAGTGTCCTGCAATGTTCGAACATGAGAGAGGCAACCAAGACATTACAAACTTTGTCTTATTTTATATGGAAAAACTAATCGCAAATATGTAGGCTACTCAAATCCTTAAGTGGTTTAAAATAGTGTCCTGCAATGTTCGAACATGAGAGAGGCAACCAAGACATTACAAACTTGGTCTTATTTTATATGTAAAACTAATCGCAAATATGTAGGCTACTCAAATACTTAAGTGGTTTAAAATAGTGTCCTGCAATGTTCGAACATGAGAGAGGTAACCAAGACATTACAAACTTTGTCTTATTTTATATGAAAAACTAATCGCAAATATGTAGGCTACTCAAATACTTAAGTGGTTTAAAATAGTGTCCTGCAATGTTCGAACATGAGAGAGGCAACCAAGACATTGCAAACTTTGTCTTATTTTATATGAAAAACTAATCGCAAATATGTAGGTTACTCAAATCCTTAAGTGGTTTAAAATAGTGTCCTGCAATGTTCGAACATGAGAGAGCAAGACATTACAAACTTAGTCTTATTTTATATGAAAAACTAATCGCAAATATGTAGGCTACTCAAATCCTTAAGTGGTTTAAAATAGTGTCCTGCAATGTTCGAACATAGAGAGGCAACCAAGACATTACAAACTTGGTCTTATTTTATATGAAAAACTAATTGTAAGATCTGTGCTAAATTCCTTAAGCAGTTTAAACATGAAGAGGTGGGAGTGGAGGACAGCGAATATTTTTATAACAAGGTGGAACAAACACGACAGGCCTTCTTCTTCAGAGCGAATATAGACAAATGTCGAACTTCATCATACTAGACTAACTTAAATCGAACATACTGCCTTTAATGCATGTTGCTAATACTTTCATCATCCTTATAATCACACAAGTATTTTTACTGATCAATTGTGGTTTATTTAAATATTTTGTGGAGAATGTAATTATAGCTACATTCTGTCAGTAATTGGTATAGTAACAACTGTCATGTATTCTTAAAACATAATATGATTTACCAATATGTATGTTGATATTTAATAATATTTTTTAATAAAAATTACGTGCCCTTACATCTAAATAAAACTTCACAAGATTTGTTCTAAAATTCTTACTCAGCTAAAAGCATGAAGGATGGGAGGGGAGGATAGGAGAGGCCAACGAACTTCAAGGGTACAGATCATACAAGGCGCAAGTTCGAGCAAGCTGTGACAGATCCGCTTCTTCAAAGCAGACTTCGGTTCTTGCCACACTCTTCAAACCGAACCGAACATAGAGTTTGAAATGCACGACACAATAGGTTTCATAAAATCAACGATGATATACTGCATGATTGAAAAAAACGGAGTTCACTTTAGATGTGAGTTCGAGACTCATGAATGAAATGCAAAATGCCAGTTTCTGCTGGTGTTTATGAAACATTGTGTTTCATCTTGCATCACTTGGAAACTTACTTTAATGTACTACCATGTAACAGCATTATTTACGTAAAGCACACAGCCATCCTAATTGTGAAATAAGGTTTCTTTATTTCACTGTTATATGACACTTTCATTTATGTTACCTGACTTCCATATACTCAAATTGTGATAAAATTTATGCACATCTTAAGCACAAAGCAGAAAAAAACTGTAACACAGTTTAATTAAATTATATTGTAGCATTTTGGTTGCAATTTATAGTTTGGCAGGAATAAGTCATGGTTCTATTTATGTAATTTAGTTTTGTGCGGCAAGTTTTACTTTTAAATTTATTTTAACATTATGGTTCAATGATCTTCCCTAAATATAGTGACAATGAAAGAAGTTCAGAACACTAAAAGAACAGAGGCACTGAAATGTGTTTGTTACAAATGCCACGTTGACTTGAAGCTTGTGATGCTAGAAACTCATTGGCAGTTGAGTGGTGTCATTATGACAATGTTATATTATTGCATTTTATTTTTATGTACTGTATGTTACTGAGCCTAATGAAAGAGGTCCATGTAGGCCTATGGGCCTACAGCTAATGCATTTCATTCCTTGTAAGGGATATGCAATATGTTTGCTACACTTGGTAACAGCTATGTTGCAATTAAATTTTGTACATTTTCAGTAATTCTTTGAATTGCTGTAGATCATTTATATACGTATACGTCACCCAAACATCGTAAGATGAAGATTACATTTATATACGTATAAAATAAGGGCTGCCTTATCACTTGTAAACTATCTTGAGAATATGCAAATAAACCAAAGACTTCATTTTCTTTGTGACTTTTAGGGATATTCCTATATAATTGAGGAGCGTTTTTGCAAAAGTCGATTGATGCAGAAATTTTCGATAGTGAGTTACATATGGATATCATAAGTTTTCTACCTCCGGAATCGATCTATGAAATCAGATTTACCATAACTTAATTCATACCGATTGTAGAGACTACCAAACCTTCCAGGTTTTTTCAAAACTCGATAGATCCTGTCACTTTGTGTAATTTCTGTAAAATCTTGATTTCTGCATCTATCGACTTTTGCAAAAACGCTCCTCAATTATACCCAAATATAATGATTTTGTATACATACACTAATGTTCGTGGAAATTGCAACACCAAGAAGGATACATGTGACTGAAATGAAATTGATACCACAGATTTGGTACAGTAGTGGCAAAAAAAAAAAAAAAAAAAAAACCGGACCGACCCTTGTAGCTGATTTCAGAGCCTTGTTCACTCCAGAACACGACAGATTGGTAACTAAGACTTTCGTGGTTCGAATCCTGCCTGGGAAGGAAACTTTTTTTTGTTCCTTATTCAAATTTATTCCCAACTTTTCGATTGCAGCAATATCCGTCACCCTATTAATCGGTTGGTGGATTATCCGTCTTTCTCTCGCTTTTTTTCTGCAGAAATATATAAAGTACTGTACATTGTATTATAGAGAATGTTATTACAAGCCTTTACCCTTACACAGTATAGTCTACAGTATATTTTACTACAGTAGAACCCCGATTATCCGTCACCCTATTAATTGGTTGGTGGATTATCCGTCTGTCTTTCTCTCGCTTTTTTTCTGCAGAAATATATAAAGTACTGTACATTGTATTACAAGCCTTTTCCCTTACACAGTTTGGGTCTACTGTTCGAATTGTGGTACTGTATAACTTCTGTATAAAATGTCTTCTGTGGGTGTCAAAAAAAATTTTGTTGTGTTAAATATCGAGGGGAAAAAAGTGTAAATAATTGAGTAGTTTGGGGAAGGAGAAACTGTGGCTCATCTCGTAACAGAATACGAGTTTGGAGTGTATAAAGTATGTAAATCTACAACACGAGACCACTTTCCACAGGCAGCCATTACAAGTTTTCTTGCCCTTCAAAACCCGTCGTTGACAACCAGACTTCAATTAGTGAACTTGTGGTCCACTACCTAGCCTGTCAAATACAAGGCCACAGAGGAATTTACTAAGTTTACGAAAATATTTCATGTTACGGACTGTCCGATTTTTTCGATTAACCGTTCAGCCCACCCCCTTCATTACCACGGATAATAGAGGTTCTACTGTACTTAATTAACTTATTATTCCCAGAACATGAATTTTACCAGCAATCGAAAAGTATTGGGAATAAATTTGAATAAGGAACAAAAAAAAGTTTACTTCCCAGGCAGGATTCGAACCACGAAAGTCTTTGTTACTATCTATCTTGCTCGGGAGTGAACAAGGCTCTCAAATCAGCTACAAGGAGTCGACCTGGTTGGCGAGTTGGCATAGCGCTGGCCTTCTATGCCCAAGGTTGCGGGTTCGATCCTGAGCCAGGTCAATGGCATTTAAGTGTGCTTAAATGCGACAGGCTCATGTCAGTAGATTTACTGGCATGTAAAAGAACTCCTGCGGGACAAAATTCCGGCACATCCGGCGATACTGATATAACCTCTGCAGTTGCGAGCATCGTTAAATAAAACAACATTTTTTTCAGTTACAAGGGTCGGTCCAGTTTTTTTGCCACTAATGTACATGACAATACATAAATGATTAGAATTACACAACTGTACCTGATCTGTGACCGTGATATTTCAGTATGATGTGAAACCTCCATGCGCTGCAAACAGAGCCTCTAAGTGTTGTGGCATGGAATCAAAGGGGGCCTGGATATGTTCCTGGGGAATATCCCTCCACGCAGTTTGTATGCGAGTCCACAAAGCATCAAGAGTGTGTGCTGGAGGACCATGACGAACAAGTTGCCGACAAACCATATTCCAGACATGTTCGATGTGCGACATGTCTGGCGAACGTGCAGGCCAGGGAAGCAGTGATACTCGTTATTCTTCGAAGAAGGGTTGCACAACCTCGCCACATGTGCCCGGGCATTGTCCTGCTGAAATATGGCATGTGGAGTTGCCTGAAGGAGGGGCAGTACTTCGGGCTCTAAAACCTCCCTAATGTAGCGGTTGCTGTTCAGATTGCCCTGAATACGTAGGAGGCGAGATCGCATATTGTATCCAATGGCGCCCCAAACCATCACATAAGGCGTTTGTCCGCTATGCCACTCAACAATGCAGACTCTCAGATTGCGTTCACCACGGTAGCATCTAACACGTATGTGGCCATCATTGTTGAAGCAGGACTTGTCCGAAAACACTAGGCTACATTTTGCCACCCAGCATGCCAGTTACGGTGTTCACGTGCCCATTGCAGTCTGAGGCGTTGCTGGTTTCTGGACAATGGAAGCTGATGCAGCGACATGCAAGCCACTAATCCAGGCCTCAAAAGACGGTGACGAACTGTTGATGGAGACAGGTCCACACCCGTTGCAGTACTCCAACGTCGACTCAACACTGTGGATGAAGCTGTACGGTCTGTCATGGCCATGCTGAAAAGATGGCGGTCATCCCATGCTGTGGTCACATTACGTGGTCTAGTACCCGCTCATCTCTGCTTACGACCCTTTTCTATCCACTGGTTCCACACACGCATCACTGCCGTAGCAGCATGCCCTGTATGAGCCGAAATGTCACGATATGACAACCTGCTTCCCGGAGACCAACCATTCTGCCCTGTTCGAACTCACGTGCTGATATTGCGCCCTTCCACAACGACGAGGCATACCTGCACTAGCTTTCACGTTTCCACTTCGTTTGGAAGCTCTGCACTGACTGAGCAAGGCATAACACTGACCTTGCTGGTGACACAAGAGACGTCACTGTTGGGCCTATGTGTACGCCATCTCTCTGGAAACGTAATCAATTATTGGTGGTACACTGTTCTACACATCTTCCGAGTTTGGAGTCGTTCAGGCCATTCTTTCTGGGTGTTGCAGTTTTCACAAACAGTAGTGTACAATACATGTGTGTTCTGCTCCAGGGCAGGTCTTTCACTGCAAACCCAGTATTCTCCAATCTTTCCTATTTTCTGCCTTCCTCTTAGTCTATGCGTAATGCATATGAATGGTAAAGCTGGTGTAATAGAATGAATACAACTAAAAGGAAGTGGTGAGACTGTGCTTATGGGAATGCTAGAAAAAATTTAACCTGTACTAAATTTCAACTCACATATAGATAGCTCATTCCTCTGTTAAAATCGATAGCACTTTGAAGAGAACAACCACCAGGATCGCCATTCATTCGCCGTAAACAAACACAAGATGCCAGTACAGTCGCTAATGCAATTCAAATGAGAATTATGACGTAGCTCATTATGTAACAACTAGATGGCAGCATACTAAACCGTCCACACCTGTGGAGTAACGATCAGGGCGTCTGGCCGCAAAACCAGGTGGCCCAGGTTCCAATCCCCTGTCGGGGCAAGTTACCTGGTTGAGGTTTTTTCCGGGGTTTTCCCTCAACCTAATACGAGCAAATGCTGGGTAACTTTTGGTGCTGGACCCCGGACTTATTTCACTGGCATTATCACCTTCATCTCATTCAGACGCTAAATAACTTAGCTGTTGATACAGCGTCGTAAAATAACCCAATAAAATAAAATAAAAACATACTAAACCTGACAAAAGTTGTTACCGTCAAAGCCTATAAGTCCGAGCATTGTATGTATGATCTAGGACTAAATGCAGATGGCCAGTATATCTGCTATTACAAAAAAACTCTCATACCAGGGCATTCGAAAAGTAATGGCAACATAGTTACTGTTTCACACTAAATTTATTTAGGTTACTTTTGACATTACATACTTCAAATATAGTTTCCTGCCATGTCAACAATACTTTGCAAAATTCTTGAAAGACAATGGACTCCATCTGCAGCAGCATTTCTGGATATCTCTCTCACTAATAATATAAAGCTCTTCAGATGTCAACTCTTGATTCTTGCTTCCACCCAACTTGCAATAGTTCAGGATGGTAGGACTTCTCTCCCACAGGCTTTTTGTAATGTCCTAAAGCACAGAGTTGCACGTTTTTCTCTTGCAACTTGCAACTTTGTTCGTACCTTAAGGGCTGTATTGTTTACAACAAATCAGAAACAGCCACTGTATTTACAAAATATGGCTACTTAGCAGTGGCGTGCGCAACCTATTGCATTAGGGTAGGCTCTTCATGTTTGCATGCTACATAGGTATACAACTTACAATATCTCGAACATATTGATAATTTGATATAATTTTAGTGAGTTCTGACATCAAACCAGAGCAGCAGCCAGAAGGAGGGTAAGAAAACAGAAACTTCCGGAAACTAATGATAAAATAAATTGGTAATTAAATAAATCATACCTTATTTACTTAAAGGTGAACTCCTTTCTGCGTTCCTTTTTAGAAAACTCAATGACATCGCTGTGGAATGTAGGGGATTTTCAGATTTCTTTCAGCTTTTTCTTCTCAATGGACATCAAGGCTAAACTGCTTAATCTTTCTTGCCCTTGAGTTGATCTTTGAAGTGATTTAATCCGCTTAAGGGCAGAAAATGACCTCTCAGCAGATGCAGATGTGCTTGGTATGGTCAAAACCAGTAGGGTCAATTTGTACAATTCGACAAATTCTGTGTGGAGTTGTTTTGATTTTAAATGTGTCACCAGTTCATGAGGGTATTTTCCACGAAACTCTTCCATTGAATATAGGACTGTCAATTCATTTTTTAGACGAACTATATCAAACACTGCACTGTGCTTTACATTCAGTGCATCCAGGGCGGAATTAGGAAAATTTAATTTATAAGACTGAAATTTGTTTGGATCAAGCAATGAAATAAATTCCAACTGAGGGAGATTTCCAAACCTATCTGTAATATGGTTTGTCACATTGTCTATTTTTTTCAAAAAATATTCTCCTGTATTTTATGACATCATTTTCCAGGCATTTTCTTTTTCGCGGCACTTCTTCACATTCGACTTCATTACAAACATCACTCCATAATGCATCAAATCTGTATCTCTCATGTAGAACAATACGTTTTGTTTCATTAACCTTTTCTACACAATACAGAATATCCAAATGCTTCGTTTGAAGAATGTTGTACAGAATGTCAATGTATGCATAGATCTTTGATAACACATTTAGAAGAAATTTGGTCTCAAACTCTGAAAGGAAAGACAAATATCCACGCGCAAGAGCAACAGTTTCACTTTCCCAGTCTGATGAGTTGTTGAGTATATTTTTAAAAAAGTCCACCAGCAATTTACGGTTCTCCTTTACAATATTGACTATTCTGGAAGAGAAATATCATCTTGTGGGTGCATTTCTTGGAATTATTCTGTTGGAATATTCAGTAAGAGCATGCGCGCGTTTTGTAGACTTGGAGAAGAAGCTACTTAGTCCATTGAATGTCTGAAAAAAAGATCCGGCACTCCTTAATACTCATAGCTGACTGAGATAAGACTAGATTTAGGACATGACTGAAACAATGAACAAATAGAGCTCTAGGATAAATGTCTTGAACTGTGGTTTTAAGTCCATTTATTTCTCCAGCCATCTCTGCCGCACCATCATATGTTTGACCAACTAATTTGTCTCTAATATCATAAGATCCCACTATGTCCATTACATGATTAAATAAACCATTACAGGATCTATCTGCACTCACATCAACGAAGGAAATAAACGTTTTTTGAACCTGTGCTGTCTGGTCATGGACATACCTGAGAGTGGTGGATAGTTGTGATTTGTTGCTTACATCGGATGTTTCATCTAAAATAACTGCAACATGCTGGGCCATGGAAATGTCATTTTTAATAGATTCCATCAACACGCCACTGATAGCAGCTATCAGGTCATTTTGAATTCTGTTGATGTGCCCTTAAATGTTGTAGACGACTCTACATGTTCTCGAAGAGTAGTGTCGTAGCTGCTCAACAAATGTAAACATTCTATATAGTTGCCTTTGTTAAGTGAATCTTCACTTTCGCCATGCCCTCTGAACGGCAGTACTTGCATGGCTAAGAAGCACGTTGTGTCGATTAGGCTTTTCATTATTTCTCTGTTCTTCTTCACCATTTCATTGTGACGCGCCACATCCGATTTCAATTGTTGATCAAGTTGGGTGTCAATACGAACACTTCCAAAACAAGAAAGCTGAACAACCGAACGCAAATGACATTGCGATCGTTCGTGTTTGACAGTGGCACTGCTGAGATTATTTAAATTATTATAACCCTCTTTGTTCCACACACTTTGTTCGTTACAAATTAACGGTTAGCACGTCTAGCCGCGAAACCAGGTGGCCCGGGTTCGATTCCCGGTCAGGGCAAGTTACCTGGTTGAGGTTTTTTCCGGGGTTTTCCCTCAACCCAATATGAGCAAATGCTGGGTAACTTTCGGTGTTGGACCCCGGACTCATTTCACCGGCATTATCACCTTCATCTCATTCAGACGCTAAATAACCTAAGCTGTTGATAAAGCGTCGTAAAATAACCTACTAAAAAAATCGTTACAAATTAATAAGCATGGCCAGCAAAATAATGACTGCATCCTGTTAGCTAATTAGTTTTCACATATTGGTTCACATTGAAATAACGTAAATATTCTCTACTCTTTTCTTTATGTAAAAACTTAAAGTTCGGAAGCGCCGGCACTGGTCTTCCCCCCACAGTTACAATTTCAACTTTTTCGTTCAATGATCTACAACCGAAAGTCCTTTTAAAAATCTGTTCAATTATACAGTGATCTTCTGCCATATTACAACAATATCGCACTAGTTTTACCTCACTTTGTTTCAATAAACTCTATAACACACTCACTTTACCAATAGAAGTTCAAATAAACACTATAATACAGTAATTTCATCACCAAAAGCGCTTTCATTAGCGCCTACCAGCCTAACGTACTACGGCAATGGGCAAGACACGTAAATCAGGGCGCATGCGCCAGCTGTTCTAATGTACTGATTATAAAGGGAAACACTACGCTCACTGCAGGGCCAGGGAGGCTCAGCAAGCCGAGCTGCCCAACTCTCCAGTGACGAAAGATGACGCGAGAGCGAGCACACAGCGGACAATAATTGAAATGCGACGTACAGTACCAACCAAAAGGAAATGAAAATAGGATGCCAAGCCAAAATTTGCTGAAATTAGTTAAGGACTCTGCAGACTTTCTTAAATTAACAGTATTACTTTTAAATACAAATTTAATAAATTTCTTCCTGTCTGTCTGGGTAGGCGCAGCAGACCTAGCCTACCCAGAATGCACGCCACTGCTACTTAGAGACTTTCAATACTGCAGATTTATGAAACAATTGTTGCTGTATTACGTAGTACAAGATTTCAATGGTCACCACTAGGAGCACTGATTTACAGCACTGTTGCCATTACTTCTCGAATGCTCCAGTATGTAGTTGTTGTTGTTTTCTAATGCCAGACGTTTGACAATAAAGTCATTTGACCTCTTGCACTCCAATATTTTTCAAAGATATTATCATGACCAGCCAATGAAGCACAGATTTTGAGGTGTTCCGAATCCATTTCTTGGTTTGAATTGCATAATGGGCAGTTAGGGGACTGATATATTCCAATTCTATGCAGGTGTTTGGCCAAACAATCATGGCCTGTTGCAATCTAAATGAAGCTACAGACGATTTTCGTGGTAAATCGGGAATTAACTGTGGATTATGATGCAGAGAGTTCCATTTTTTCCCTTGAGATTGTGTTATCAAATTTTGTTTGTTGAAGTCTAAGTATGTAGATTTAATAAATCTTTTCGCAGAGTAATATGTAGATTTAGTAACAGGTCTGTAAGTAGCAGTATGCTCCAGTATATTACTGCTATTAAATGAAAATGTAATCCTTAAAAGATATCGATAAGCCATATATCTGAAGAAATGAAGCTTCAGTTTAAAGGCAGAACATTTCTGTACAGTTACTACGTATGATTACCTTCTGAATTTGATAGTTCCTTGGAAAAGTTATATACCTTTTCATGATGTTACTGTCTACAATTATAACATGGGAATAAGCTTAAAATAATTGTATGTAGTTGAAGGATAAACAAACTGTTCAGTCAGTGATGTCTCTGAAAGAAAATCCTGAAACAAGACCTCTTAGTTTCCCTTTAGTGGCCAACCCTCATGCACTGTGTCACAGATGTGTGACAGTGGCACAATGTCCAACACACTATGTGCAGAGGTGCACTCATTATGAGTGACTAAGTGGCCGGGATCCGACAGAAGAGGTGGAACTTAAACTGAGAGGATTCAATCCAGCATCGGAACTGGAATGCGGTGTGGCTTAGTGGTTAAAGTGTCAGCACATAGAGCTGAAAACCTGGGTTCGAGTCCCGGTGCCAGAGAGAATTTTTCTCCACTCCACCCATCCTTCTTCAACAATGAATGAAGTAATATCAAAGAAGATAAATGCTCTCCTACTCTCATGGGCAAATGGGTTGATATCCATAAGCATAGCACTGGCCTTCTATGCCCAAGGTTGCGGGTTCGATCCTGGGCCAGGTCGATGGCATTTAAGTGTGCTTAAATTCGACAGGCTCATGTCAGTAGATTTACTGGCTTGTAAAAGAACTCCTGCAGGACAAAATTCCAGCACATCCAGCGATGCTGATATAACCTCTGCAGTTGTGAGTGTCGTTAAATAAAACATAATATTAATATTATTATTATCCATAAGCTCTCCACTTCAAGAGTTCAATCCACAGCCTTATTATAGAATCGTGGTTGCGAGATGGCAGATGAAACAGCATGTAGGGAACGACAGTTAGTGAAAGAAGTTACATATGAGGCAATCTGGAGTCGTCTGAAATAGACTTTAAGAAGAGTTCCACTTAAATTTTTTTTCCAACTACAGCACTGCTTAACGTACATTTTCGTCAATAAATATATAGTGGAGGAAAGAAAGAATGTTAGTATATAAGAGAATAACTTGCAGTAACTTTTACAATATGTTTTGAAAGAAAATCAGTTGCTTACGATGTCAAGGCATCAGAGAAATACGAAATGAACCAACTCTTGACCAGGACAATAGTGACTGCAATTATCATCTTTTAAAGCAAATTCTGACAATTGCTGTCATCTGCGATACAACGAACTTTTCTGTTGATTTTAGAGTTCATCATTTTTTTTTCTGGTTATTATATGCTTATTTAAGTTGTGTTAACTCTCGCTAAGTGGTTTTATATTTTATTTTATCAGTCTTAGTATTTATTTTATTATTATTATTATTATTATTATTATTATTATTATTATTATTATTATTATTTATTAGTGAATTAATTTGTATTACTATCTTTGTATCATCTCTGCCACGGATATTCTATTATTATTATTATTATTATTATTATTTATTAGTGAATTAATTTGTATTACTATCTTTGTATCATCTCTGCCACGGATATTCTATTATTATTATTATTATTATTATTATTATTATTATTATTATTATTATTATTATTTCTAACATAAACATTATTATTGATCTCTGTAAAATTTATGTAGACTACTGGACTGTACCCGAGCACGAGCATATGCTCATTTCGGGTATATATTCATATGTATTCATTTAAAATGTAAATTGTGAATAAATTTGAATTTGTACGTAGTTGGAATTTTTAACGGACAAAATTACGTTGGCACATGCGTCTGTCATAATTCTGTTATTCTGTTATAATTCACATAAAAAACCCAAAAAGAAAACTTTTGCACCTCTGTCATGTTCACATCCTATTACGTCCTATAGCATAAGTAACCAATGGGACTCCGAAATTGCTCCTATCATTCGTTTACAGGAAGGTATTTCATTAAACATAAAGCCTATATCACGTACATGTGTTACACAATGTGTTGCACTACAAACTACGAAAATATTTTCTTATTTTAGGGAAGAACATTTTAATAAAGTGCAGGAACCTGAAAGGTATGTACAATGACGATTAATATATGAGTCTCAAAATACAACATCTGGTTTTAAACATTTATTTTCAATCAGATTTCATTGCTGAAAGATAAACATGCAGACAAGATTAACATCCATCACACACAATTCACACTTTAAATACAAAAACTGTCAGATTACAACATGCATCAACTCTCAAGAGTTACAACACTGGCTACAAGTTGATACTAGGACTGCCAACATTACACCTCTGCCTCTGCAGTAAGTACTGAATATGCCCTTTCTTGGTAACAACTCTAGTATTATGATTCAATCTACCCAGACCTACATACCATCACTCAGGAAGTGTGTAATGTTACAAAACTATTAATAAAATATTAATAAATATTACGTATTTTAATTTATATAAAACCTCTATTTTCTTCTAAATGTTTAAATTTAAATTTCAGTACACGTAAGTAATTTGAAAATACAGTGAGAGCCCAATATAACGCATTTATTTATTAATAATGGAGAAAAATTCGCTCTGGCATTGGGAATCGAACCCAGGACCCCCAGTTCCACGCATTGGATGCTCTACCTCTGAGCTATGCCGAAGCCCAATCCATGGCCTCTTCTTTAGTTGTTGTTTTTTTTAGCCTCCATTTTCGACATATATCATGTCATTATACAGGAATGCACTCAACTGAGTAACTCGGGAGGATGGAATCTAACAGTTATATCACAGTCTAGTATATACAGTCACGAAGCTCAATACGTAGTAAATATGCAAACATTAGATAGTTGCTCACCACTAGGATCGCTAATATCGCCTCATTACAGACAATGCGAAATATTACCAGCACAGTCTATTGTTTCTAGCACCCTCAAAACTCAAGCTTCGTGACTGTATATACTAGACTGTGGTTATATACTATTAGACGAATGAACTGAGGTATGTATACTTCACCCACATGTTAAACTCATCCACGGTGACTTGTAAAAACAAACAATGGGGGAATGGACAGACAGAAAAAGACTACTGGTACAACATTATGCTGTGTTTTGTCATCAGACATACAACAAAAGATAAATAAAAAAACTAATTATATAACTTCACTCGTATGAAATAAAAGATATCGCTGGGCATTCTCATGGTATATGGTGGACTCATCATAGAAGCGAAAAAATTGATATTGTTTGATACTGACTAATTTTTCCGAAGGGGGGCATATTTTCCTATCACATTACGGTACGGTGACCAGACGTCCCGTTTTTAACGAAATTGTCCCTTTTTTCAGCCTCTTGTCCTTTGTCCCGAGAAAAGTATGCCTGGGATGCTAAATGCCCCGTTTTTTTTTTAAATGGCGTCCCGTTTCCCTAAATTATTGTTGAAATATTTATTCTTCTTTTATTTTATTTTATTTAATAATCACGTAAAACATTTATTAATTTTATATTGTTTCCATCAGATGTCACCGTAATTAATTCAATAAATGTTGTTTAAAAAAATGTATCTTGCATGGACTTCATAGTTTCCTGAAGAAAAGGCCACACTTCTAAAGCAAATTCACTCATCAAAGAAATATGATGCTGATTGTACAGTTCATCTTCATGGAGAATGTTAAAACAGTTAAAAGGTAATATGAGACAAAAAAAAAATTCTTATACAACAAGTTCAGAATACAGTAACATTGATATAATATAAGGTGCAATTAACCTGAAGTATTTTTAAAAAGATAAGTTATTCTAATTAATCCAAACTAGTTGCAAAATAAAAAAATGAATCTTTCGTACACTACTTTTAACACTTAAATATAAATAATTGATTAAATGGCGATTTTACTCGTGTCAATTATGTAAGCATGTGCGGCTTATAGCTGTTTCGGTGCTACTTAACACCATTCTCAGAGCCTTCTGTGTCTTGGCACCATCTCAACTTCGCTACCTATTGTGTGGGTGCATTCGTGTGATGAAGAGTTGTGTCAAACAGTGTGTGTGTTCTGAAATTGATCTGTGTGTTGAGAATTTGATTAGGGTGTGTTTTAATGTGTCTGTATATTCCATACAAGGCTCTGAGGATGGTGTCCAAGTAGCACCGAAACAGCTATAAGCCGCACATGCTTACATAATTAGCACGAGTAAGATCGCCATTTAATCAATTATTTATAAAAAAAATGGTTAAGAATGACTTAAGCCATGTATCCATGCTACTCTATTATGAACTTGCATAATTATTAGGCCTATAGCCTAGTTATTGTAAACAGTATAGTATTTATTACTTTAAAATAAATAAAACTGGACTTTATTGCTCACTGACATTATATAAACACAAGTAATAATGAATGTTTAGATAAAATGTTGATTCATATCAACTTTAATAAGTGTCCCGTTTTTTTATTTTGGGAATCTTGTCACCCTACATTACAGGTACCGGTATATATCTGAATCCACAGCATAATGGTATGTGTATGTTTAGTGAACAGTTCAAAGACAGGTTGGAACCTCATAAGTGACACCAATAAGGCATCACTGACGAGGCAAGCCAGGAGATAATGGGGTAGGGTAGGGTGACCAGTTCCTTTCCAGTAATATGGTAAAAGGTAAAGGTAAAGGTATCCCCGTAACATGCCATGAAGACACTTGGGGGGCATGGAGGTAGAGCCTCATGCTTTCCATGACCTCGGCACTAGAATGAGGTGGTGTTCCAGTAATATGAGGCAAACAATTTTGTTATGAAACAAGTTCAGAATACAGTGACATGGATATAATATAAGGTCCAATCAACCTGAAGTATTTTTAAACAGATAAGTTATTCTAATTAATCCAGACTAGTTGCAATATAAAAAAATGATTAAGAATGACTTAAGCCATGTATCCATGCTACTCTATTATGATCTTGCATAATTATTAGGCCTATAGCCTAGTTATTGTAAACAGTGTAGCATTTATTACTTTAAAATAAATAAAACTGGACCTTATTGCTCACTGACATTATATAAACACAAGTAATAATGAATGTTTAGATAAAATGTAGATTCATGTCAACTTTAATGAGGCCGTGTCTCAAAGCTACATTTTCACCTGAAGTGAACTAGATTTTTGACTAAACAGCCGGATGTGACATCAGAAGTTACGATCCAAAGCTACATAGTGAATAGCAATCAAGTCCGTAATAGCTAGTAAACGAAAATGCTTGCTTGATTGTTGACTTGTTCACTAAACAAACATGGATACCTCGAGCAATTGGGGTTATGATATCTAAAAATGCTTTGGAAGTGAAATAATGAAAAATATCATGTAGATAAAACGTTAACTTCAAATATTGGAATTTTTAATACTTTCTTTACGATGTTTTAAATATCATTGTAATATATTAGGTCCTTATCCTTTCCACAGGACTCGTAATGAAGCAGCATTAGGACACTGCCCTCTTAATTCAGTGCTATCATCAGTGATATGTTTTTTTAGAAAAATAGTCTGTGAAGAAGGCCATGTTTCAAGCATACATGTCCAGATCTTCCTAGTGTATAGTTTACAAGTCACCTAGTTGCTAGTCACTAGTGTGTAGTATGGACTTGAGCTTTGAGACATGGCCTAAGTGTCCCGTTTTTTTTTTATTTTGGGAATCTGGTCACCCTGCATTACAGATACCAGTATATATCTGAATCCACAGCATATATGTACCGGTATGTGTATGTTTAGTGAACAGTTCAAAAACAGGTTGGAACCTCATAAGTGACACCAATAAGGCATCACTGACGAGACAAGCCAGGAGATAATGGGGTAGGGTAGGGTGGCCAGTTCCTTTCCCCTCCATTGCATACATCGCTGAAGGATAACATATTTAACTACTCAGACTAGTATATTGGTCTGTGTGCTGTATTAGGCTCGTCCTGTAAATAATTTACCACAAATATTTTTCTAGTATTGTTATGATTTTTTCTGATCTCCGTAGGCAAATATGAGGGCATAATTTAGCTACAAAGTAAGGCATTCTATGTCTTATTGCAATTATTTGATTTCAAGTACTCCAACATAGTCTTAACTGCCTTTCAATGAGAGACTGCATGGAACCAAGACATATTTAATCGTACTGAAGACATCTTTTTCTGTTCTGCTTATAACTTAATCTTAAACATGCACTCATATTAGTATTTCAGATTGCTGTAACACAACATTGCTATCCACCACCAGGATACTGGACTGCTTCTGCTAGTAAATGACCAATCAAGTAAAATTACGTGTAAGATGTATGAAGCTACATAGCACGGATATGAACGTTGCTCTACATTTCACTACATTTTAAACATGGTGAGTGTTAATAACTGAAATGGTTTAGCAGAAAATTGAGTCAAATGTACAATGGTACTAATAATAAATCTGTAGCCGAAATTTTTCTGGTAATTTTCGATTTTCTAAAAATAATTGGTCCTAACATATATAATTAACCGCCCTGAAACCGAAAATCGCTTTTTTGAAATTTTTGTTTGTATGTCTGTCTGTTTGTTACCTTTTCACGCGATAATGGCTGAACCGATTTATATGAAAATTGGAATATAAATTAAGTTCGTTTAACTTAGAATTTAGGCTATATGGAATTCAAAATATTTTATTTAAAAGGGGAGTTATAAGGGGGCTTTAATTAAATAAATCGAAATATCTCTCTTATTATTAATTTTCATGAAAAATATTACATAACAAAAGTTTCTTTAAAACTAATTTCCGATAAGTTTTATTCCATGAAAAATTTTGATAGGACTGATATTTAATGAGATAAATGAGTTTCAAAATTACAATAACAACGCCATCTAAGATGGTGTAATGAAATAAAAAACAAATGACTTCGTCTATAAGGGGCCTTGGACAACAACAATGAAAGCTATGAAACATAGCCTACAGAGAATGTTTCTGTGTTTGTATGAAGTAATATCGGAAGCTAAATTAACTGATTTGTATAATTAATTCATTGGAAAGTGTAGTTTCTCTAGATGGACATAATGCTATAATGTTATTACAGTAACTTCTGACTGAATCGAGGACAGGTAAGATTAAAATAGCTTCTTATGCACAGAAAACTTGTTAGGCATTCGTTTCCTGTATTTCCTAAAATAATTTTTATGACCAAATGAGTGGTCTCTAGATCAAAATGATCGCATTTTAATTTTTTTAATACAATTTAAATTGAGTAACGTAATAAACGATTTATCCTTCTATCAAACACGAATGTTCCCTGGATCAAATGTCCTACTTTAATTATGTAATTACTTTATATTTATTTCTAACGGGAGCACACGGGTACGGCTAGTACTTAAATATAAAGAACTGTTGTTATTGTCGGAGTAATAAAAGTATAAAACCCAAGTTCCTTGTTAACTTCTCTCACTTTTAACGAAATGTCTTTGTTAAGTTTCTCAAGTGGTCATTTACTGGCCAGCTTAGCCAAATCACTAAAAACTGTAAGTTTATTTCTCAATTGTTACACTCTACCCAGTTTACATTAAAGAACTGACAATACATAATTACTGTATACGTAAGAACAATGAACTCTTCACCTATATGACTAGTCCTGGCAGAATTCTGCAGCCACTGGAGGAAAACTCTTGGGAATCAGCACGACATGAGAGTGCTAGTATTGGAATTGACCCTGTTATAAACAATGATACAAACACAACAACACTCCAATGCTCTACTTACAAAATATATGTAAATCTTCATACAATTTCGAATAGCTCTTTCGCGGATTCACGATATGTAAACATCAATAGCTAGCACCAACACTTCACAAACTTTTCTTGCAGAGCCTGTCTATTGAAGTTGTAAATGCATACAGGTAAATTGTATTATTACGTCTTGTGTAAGTTTGCCTTTCATATTTATTCACCAGAAAAGAGAAAGATAATCGCAAATATTTCGCCTCTCATCTTGGGCCAGCGTTTTCAACATTACTTTAGAAATCTACATAAGTGACACAGTTAAAGCACACCTATTCAGACACGTGCAAATCAAGGTAAATATGGACACAATATTCCATAACAGTCAATGCTATGAAATGCAGTGTCCAAAAACCTGAATTCATAGATAATAGGGTACTGAAATCAATTTAACTGAATAAAATATGGTACAAATACTATCCTCACTGACTGTCTCATTCTTCCCCTCTTTCTTCCTTACTTTCTCTTCTTTCTTTATTTACGAATATGTTTACTGTGTTTGCATCTAGCATAGTGTACGCACACAAGGAAAGCATGTAAGAGTAGATAACCTCTTATTGACTGTCAGAGTAGTGGACATAGAAAAAACATGTGAAAGCAGTAAAACTTGCCAGTTTCTTTCACAATACCAGGGACGATTTCTCAGGGCATGCTATGCTCGCTGCGCAAGCCCAATATTTTCGTAGAATGTGTATTTCTCAAAATGGCGTTACGTACATTAAAATTTATTTTGATTTTTGGAATACTGTATAGGCGTAATACCATCCGCAGGTTGTACACCGCAAGTATCGCAACGCTTGCTCGTTTCTCGGAGCTACAGGAAAGCTGTAGAAACAGCGAGAATATGATGTGCACGCAAGTGCCTTCCTCCTTGATTCGTCCTACGCGCACATGCTTCTGTTATGTGTTGTTTGAAGCTCTGGTCCGAGAGCTACACCAGCGACTATTTAACGTTACACAGAGCAGTACTGACAGCGGTAATGTGCTGTGATTTGCGAGTGCAATGTAATTGTATGAGCGGAATGCATGTGTTAGCTGATGCATGTATTATTAATTCTTAAACATTAATTTGAAGTATTGCAATGAGTTCGGAATTGTGTGTCATTGAAACCTTATTATTAAATCCATTTTCCCGAAGGACTATTCAAGAGAAGACAGATATTATAGAGAATATGTGCGCTCATTCAGTGTAGCTCAATACAACAATGTGCATTGGTCGGCAGGGCCGAAAAAACTAAATAAACTGTTTTGTTGGCCATGTTTGTTATATTATATCGAACTTCTACATCTGATAAGCGAATATGATCCATGACTCATAATGATTTCATAATTATAAAATAAATTATTTATGTGGGTCTGATTATTTTTTATTAATTATGAATTATTATATCCTCCCATCTTCCCTTATGAATAAAAGAGCAAGCCTAACTTTCGTGACTAGCATTCGCACCTGCACAATACCTAGTCTAGCTCAGTTCTATATTAAAAGTGACACGAGAAACAATTGGTATTCATTCTGTCGATGATCTGGATCTTACTACATCTTTAAGAAACTTTATAGCTTCAAAATATGGCCATTTTACTATGTGATTGCTGCAGTTAACCGAGTGGGATGATGGGATTTCCCCAAATTCGATGGCAAACCGATATTTTACTCTTCCATCCCTGCCTCAGCTTTATTTCTAAAAGGATTAAGTGTGAGATTAGCTCTAATGTAGCATTTTCATAAGCAATAAAATGAACAATTGAAGTCTTTATAGAAAAAACGTACAACAAATGAAACAATAGGATTTTTCAGAAAACATTTTATAAAACCTAATTCCATCTTACCCATAGAAGAAAAAATTTGTGAAATAATTTTAAGAAATTCCCCATTTAAAGGTTTTAAATAGTCTATGTTGGGACAGGAAGCTAGAAGTACAGAACTGGTTCGAAATCAGTTGTTGGAACAATTGAGCATGCATGAGCAGGCAATTCAGAATCGATCCTGAACCATGCTGGAACAAACCTAATGATCCATTCTGGTAAACTTGTAGGTGCTTGTTATAAGTACGAACCTGTATCCTGTGTATTCAGATCTCATTAGCAAACACATACAAATTCTTGGGTGTATGTAAATTTGTGTCAGCACTAGAAACCTGAAAACGAAAGCCTGCTTTCTTTGTGTGCGTACCCATATGCTACGTAAGATAATTTACTATGTTGTAGAATGTATATGTAATTACAGGGACAATACAACCAATATCAGAAATGACTCAAAATTGTTTTATCTTTCACTGTAAACGACTGATTACTAGGATGCTACTAGAGAATCAGCAAATTCAATCAGTAGTTCCTAAAAGTAGTACCGGTATGGAAGGTATTGATATTTACTGAAAGACGATGAAATATGCAAATACTGAATCTGCATATATAAATTAATTATACCTAATAGTACAGAATACGTATTCATGTACACAAACTGAAATGAGGGTGACATTTCATATTGGGTAGCAATATTCACGAACATATACTGTTGCACAACAGAAAACCTAATAGAATATGAGAGGCATTGTTACACATCTGTATTACAAACATTCACCCAATATAAATTGTAATACTTCCTATTCTCTCTGACAAGACTGGCAACAATAGGTAGTTACCATTTATCAGATAAGAATGGAGATAAAATTGTTCTCTTAAATACTACTATTAACAACTCTATGTTACTAATTCTTTCCGTTCAAAATTTCGAAAAGATCATGACCAGAAAATCCATAGTTTCGTGAAATGCTGGTCTTACATAAAAATAGTTAAGAGTGCTCACTCACAGTTTCCTAATAAATAATATATTTAATCATATAACAGTCACGAATTCTAATTTACACTGTTAGCACATATAGATCTCGAGTTCTGCCAGTTGTCCAGTCACTTCAACTCAGGAACAATTCACTCACAGTTGCACTCTAAGCTTCCACAGACAATTTCCATGAAATAGCTGAAACACTTTCCTGCAACTTGTAAATATTAAAATTTTATGGCCTACATCTGGTAACATCTGTAAATATGGAATATTTGAGCATAACAACTTTCATTTTGTCTCAGTGGGCAAATATGGTTGCCACATACATACGGTATGATACCAAATGTGCAGGCACATTACGTGGGTAATCAATCTATCATTAAAAGCACACACATTAAAAGATTCGCATACAAAGTAGCTACTATAAAAATAAAACTAAGGTTATGTAATTATTCTGCTTATCTCATAATCGGTGTACCTGTATCTGTATTACTCATATAAGCCATAATATGAATGTTCAATACTGAAGAAAGAACTTGTATATGTATTACGTACCATATTTCATAAAATACTTATATGAGACAAAATACAATAATTGAGTTGAATATACTTCTACTTATCATTTCTGCATCTTGTGCCTTGGATAAATGCAAAGAAAACAATTTAGCGCATTTAGTCAGTACCAGTACCAATAGCTAAATGAGAAAATGCAAATTTTAGAAATGTTCTTAATATAACATTAAAAGAAATTATTTAGTGCTCAAACCGAAGTAACATCTAACGAACTATTTACACTTGTAGGTGTCTTTCACATTTTCCAAGATTTGCCATATTTCTGCATTACAAATATGCTTATCATATAAATGTAACGAAATTTGGCATTGTCACTGGCATAATTGTAATGCAAGAAAATATGACGAAAAATCTATGAAAGTGACGTATCTAGAGCAGATTAAGTCACTCAGAAAGTGTAATAAAACAGAAATTTATGGCAGTGCTAAATATCGAAGCTAGACTACAATTTAGCCTACATTATTCAGTTGAAAAAGTAAGAAAATTACGTAAATTTAACTGAAACAACATATGACCACAGTCTAGTATATACAGTCACGAAGCTCAATACTTAGGGAATATGCATCCATAGATAGTTGCTAACCACTAGGATCGCTACTATCGCCTCACCAGAGACAATGCGAAATAGTACTGGCACAGTCTATTGTTCCTAGTACCCTCAACAACTCAAGCTTCGTGACTGTATATACTAGATTGTGATATGACTTACTAAATTATCATACTTTAAATATTTGGCTTGATAAAAAAAGTATCAGAGTCACATTCAGAACCGGAAATAAATAAGAATTCCATATTTTTTCGTTCTTTGCCAAATGATAGTGAAAGGTGAATGCTTAGCTCCTGTCCATTTAATGAGAATACATTATGGCACCACAAATATTGAAATATTCCTGACAAAGAATATAAAATTGCTATTGAAATCATATTGTTGCTCTAAAAATAGGCCCACACCAAACATTTCATTATTCAGTATGGCTTGCACAGTAATACGAGTACATAGTCTAAAGAAGTCAGCTTCGTCAATATTACCGGTACTAAAACAGCTAAACAAAATTGTATTTCACAATTGTCACCACCATCCAGCATCAAACATCCTCCAGATCCTCCAGACAGGTCCTAAATTAAAGTTAATCAATCTAGGAAAGATATTTTGACAAAATCTAAAATTATGGACAATAAATGTTTACAGCAGCTTGAATATTCATATTAAATTTGACCTGAACCTGCAATGTCTTTATATTTGAAGATCTCAAAAAGTGTAATGTTATCACGAGTAAGAAGCAACTTTCCTACAAGAAAAGATCTAACATAGAGATGGACACATCACAAGATTTTTTAAAGGAAAACGATTAAAATTTACCTAATGAAATTTTGTCCATCTCAATGTCCTCAAAAATTAAATAATGCTGGCGCTGCCACTGGGTACAATCATGTCGTCTCTTCGAATGTGCATTGGGAACATGTGCAACATATGGTATTATCGACTGAATTATAAAAAGCCATTCTTTTTCCTTTTCTTATTATATTATTGTCCATAATATTGATAGAATAGTGATGTCATTACATAGCAAACTATTAAAAATGAGCTTCATTTGTTGTACCCTTATGCTATGCTTAACAGTCAGGTAAATTTCTCAATAGTTGTGTATCTACTGTTCTGAATAAACATATTCAGTGCTTATGCGAAATAGTATCATGAAGGAGTTGTGAGAACCATATTTTGTTCTATCTACACTTTCATATCTGATGCTAGAGAGTTTTAGTTCGTACAGCAAGAAAATAAAATAAAAATCGTGCAATCAAGGCTAAAAATTAAAAGGTGGTGATGGGTGAAATTTCTATTTTCCATATTTTTCAAGCTACGTCCATGATTTTTTTGAGCATGTGATCACGGTGTTATACATAATGATGTGGCGAAGTTTTATTTCTGTGAGTTAATTAGTTTCTGAGTTATTAATAAAAATATTTAAAAAATTTGCATATTTCAAAATGAAATGTCTCTCTCAATTTTACAGTAAAATATCAGATTTTTTTTTTTTTGCAAGACCAGTGGCATATTTAGAAAACCATTACATATTAGTTTTCCTATATATTTTCTACAAAAGGGGGAAACATTTTATAATCACTCCATACCTAAAAATAATTTTCCATTGCTACTATAAATCTGTGGTGTTTGGGTAAAGGAGGATAAGTCTTTTTTTTTTTGTTCAGATGGAATTTTGTTCCCCAGATGAACACACAAGTTAAATTATACGAGTGGGTGTGCAAAAATCAAGGAATACTAGCATTAGATGTGTTTTATTTGTGTAGAAAATTATTTGCAATAAGGGTCCGAAGTTTATTTTAATTTATCTCCATACTCATTTTTATGATATCTCCATTTACCCAAACAACGCAGAAATATTTCATTTTTTATTTAAAAAAGTATCCATTTAATCATAAAACCCATGCACTATTTTGTTAACCACAGTGTATAGAACACACAGTAAAAATTTCATACTCTTAACCTCAAAATTGTAAGAGTCTTTACACTTTGAACCTGACACAATGTGCTCAAAGAAAAGTGTGAGAAAACAGCTTGTAAAATTTGCATGGGATTAAAATTCAAGAGTGCAGCCATTTATATATAACGTAATTTTTAAGCTTTCGAGCAGAGCAGAGTATTGAAACTTGCTCAACATATAAATAAGAGATTGCTGATTGCACTTTATTTTATTGTTTCATGAAATTTTTATCCGTGTTGGTTTAAGAAATTAATTTCCTAATATATTTATGCTTATTTTTCAGTAATTCGAATTTTTATTTTTCACAAGAAAACTAAAATGCGATTTTTGACTGAAAATGTCCGAAATTTCACCTGTCTCCCTCCTCAAGTTAAGTAGCAAATAACACAGTCTAGTATATACAGTCACGAAGCTCAATACGTAGTAAATATGCATCCATAGATAGTTGCTAACCACTAGGATCGCTAATATCGCCTCATTACAGACAATGCGAAATGGTATCGGCACAGTCTATTGTTCCTAGTACCCTCACAACTCAAGCTTCGTGACTGTATATACTAGACTGTGCTAATAATCATAATATAAATAGCACTGCCATTTGTAGGAAAATGCTAATAACATACATGCGCTTTATGATTTTAACCCTTTATCCCTATTTCGCCTTCATCAGAACAAGCCTATAGTTATAATGATTTCGATCATTACAAACCATTTAAAATCTATGCACTGTGTAAAAATTCATTCATTTTACGTATTAATTAATATGCGGACTCGTACATACACAATCCATAGTAAGATTGTGCGTCTAATAAAACATGAATTCTACATCTTTAACCCCTCTGCTGCCACACTTAGAAGTAGAATTTCATAGTTACAGCAAAATGCTAAACACAAATCTTCATCTGAAACTGAATAACACCGCGTTAATGTCATTGAAAGTGCCAGCAATGTTACTGAACTAGAATTACACTATGTAACATGATTTTTGTTTCTGGGTAATGAGCGACATTTTCTAATTGTTTATGCCTAGAAAGTAAAGAAGGTTATGCATTATTCATCTCAAACTTTGGTTTTGTGACCAGGACAATTGTTTTTTTTTTTTTAAGTTTGCCTGTAAGATAGGCGATTGAAGTCAGAAAAATAACATTTGAATCGAAATTAGAATGTATTTGCACTCAATTTATACAAAAAAACCAATACAATAAATTAAAAATGAGTGGTTTTTCGAGATATATGTTTATACACAACATTACTGTCACGAATTAACCCCTAGATGTAGTCTTCTATCATGTTCCCATTGTATTGTTCTTGGTAGCAGTGTTCAAAGTCCATTATATTCAGGTAGAAACTCTCAGCTTGCTCCTCCGAATATGCCAATGTGAGCATCCAGGATATAGACTATGAGGGACATCCTGCACCCATTATGCAGTACTTCTTCACCAGAGTCTCAACCAACTGCACATAGTTTTCGTCCTTATGATTGCCCAGGAAACCCCGAATTACTGCAACAGAACTATTCCAAGCTGCTTTCTCCTTCCTAAAGAGCATGTTTGGTAATTCCTTGCTTTCCATAATATTCTTAATCTGTGGTCTGACAAAGATACCGGCTCTGATCTTTGCCTCACAAACTGTTAAGGTACCATACGTACTTGAAAACTGCCGATTCCTGTCAAGAGCTTTAACGAATTGTTTTGTAAGTCCCAATTTGATATGTAATGGTGGCATTAACATCTTCTGGGAGTTCATCAGTGGCTTCCACTTGGCATTATTCACCCCCACATTGAACTGGCCACAAACATAGCAAAATGTGTTTGCCGGATCCTTACATCATCTAGCTGTCATCTCTTAAGGGGAGAGGATGGTATTTTTTTGGTGAAAAATGAGTAAATTAAAAAAAAAAAAAATTCTTTAAAATACTCTGTGATATGTGTGGAATGCATAGCATAACATTTTGTGGGTATTTGTGCCCTTATCGGATGTTGAGTCGCCATTTTTAAACTTCCTGCGTTACGGATTTTTAAATCACTCGCCCACTTTTATTGTTGTTTCCGGTAAATTAAATTTTCAAAAAAAATTTTTTTCTTTAAAATACCCTTTGATATGTATGTAGTAGTAGTATTAGTAGTATTTATTTATTTAACCTGGTAGAGATAAGGCCGTCAGGCCTTCTCTGCCCCTCTACCAGGAGATTCCAACTACAATATCAACAATAAAATTACAATTAGTATTAAATTTACATTTACAATTACAAATAATATTACAGTTAGTATTAAATTTACAATTACAATAAAATCAAAGTACGAAAAGATTACCTGAATAATTAAAACTAGATAATTTATCATAGAGAAACAAAGAATATTTTATATTTACTGAATTACAAATTAAATCTAGAATAACAAAATTGTATAGTGATGAAATTACTGAATATTGAAATATTTTGTGATCGATTAAAGAAACTATTTACAAGTAATCAATTACTGACCAAGTGCCTAGTAAGTTTTCGTTTGAATTCAATTTTATTTCGACAGTCCCTGATGCTAGCATGTAGTATGCTAGTATGTAATACATTGCATAACATTTTGTGGGTATTTGTGCCCTTATCGGATGCTGAGACGTCATTTTTAAACTTCCTGAGCTATGGATTTTTAAATCACACGCCTGCTTTTATCGGTTTCCAGTACTGTAACTTCATTTTTTTTTTTTTTTTTTTTGCTACATTGCCAGACAAAAATGGATATCATTTCTGAACTATTAAAGATACATGCATGCAATTTAGAACCACATTCTTTAGACTATTAGGAAACTTTTCTCTGTAACAGAATTTTGTTAATTGATTTCATTTTAAAAATACGTCCGTTTGTTTGCAAGAAAGGAAATCAGAAAATTGTTATTAAATTTTAATAGTTTATTTTACAAACGTAGAGACTAATAACAAAATTCTGTTACAGACAGTTTGAAGAACATGCTTTTGCAAATACATTGCAAAAAACAGTTTGAATCTATCTTTAAAAACGGTTTAGATATATCGGTTTTAGTACAATCCTGCATTGGGTATATATTTTTTGTCAAATTTGGGCCCCCAAATAATTTTTTTTTTTCAAAATATTTTTATTTGGTTGAGTTGCCACAGCTATGAGCTCTCTACATACAAAAAAAAATTATATTTTTCACCAAATAGGAAAAAAGTTTTAAAAAATACCATCCTCTCCCCTTAAATATAAATAAATATATAATCTGGGTACTGGTAGTTTATATTAATGAACAAGCCAGAATGTTAGTTCTAATACACTCAGCATTGGATCTATCCATAAAGTAATAAAAACAGAATATATAAGAAATTAAATTAAAAATTGGTATAAACATATCTAAAAAATCAGTATCTCGATCATAAAACCACAATTTGTGACGAATACTTGACAATGTCTACATTTTTCAGACATAATCTACTAGAAAATAATACCTAAAACCCAGAAACAAACAAAATGTTAAAATTTGTTACGTACATTGTGTTATGAAACAAACAAATAGATGAATGCATTTAAAAGAAATTACCGATTTGTCTTGAAATATTTGCTTATGTAATAAGCTTCTAAATATGTGTTCAGCAAAAGGGCTAAGATGAAGTTCGTCGTGTTTACAGTTCATATATAACCTAACCTAACTTTCCAATTCAAGTATGACTAATGTATACCGTATTAATATTGTATAAAAATATACACAAACACTCTGAAACAGTGTCAGAGTGCAAATAACCTACGGTTATGACTGCTATGACAGAGCTCTATTGTTATACAACTCTTAAAATCTTACAAGATTTTAATTATTTGTGTAGACCTTTACATTGACCCTGCAACATATAACCATTGTTGTGTGGTCCCCCTTTTCTTGCACTTTCAAGTGCATAAAGGCGGAAGTACAAGGTACAAAGTCTTAACATGGCATGAGAAAACCTGTACCAATACAAATTGATTGCATAGCGACCTCAACATTATCTAGGGTACTAAGGGTTACATCGAGGTCTCCCATAATTACTCTGTGACTCACAATACCACGAAAATCGTAATAATACATTTACAATGTTTTGTCAGAGCTGTTCATGATGTTTGTGATAAAATACATGTCATTCATTCTGCTAGGAGGGATTGCCAACTTAAACAGCCAATAGTTACGATTCTTTCCTTAGAAGCCACAATCTCTTACAGCTACGTACTACTGAGGCAGTCACTCAGTAAACACAATGTCTTTTTTTTTTGTGTGTGTCTGTGGCTATCTCACAGCCATTCGAAAGTGCTCTCCCTGGAGCAACCCAACTACAACAGTAACAAAAACAATTAAACATAAATCTCTGTCAGTGCTGACATAAATAAGTTACACTCACTACTACTTATAATGGGATATTGCACACTTACACCCTTCATGGCAACTCAGAGTATGGTGTTTATTTTCTTCAGAAGTTGGTATCATAGTCTGAACGTCGACGAGAATACCCACTCGCACTGCTTCCTGCATTACCGTTTCCGTAATAGGCGTTGTAATAATAGCCATTCCATTCTGAACGCCAGCTGTCATATAAGTTTGACATGCTGTTCTCTTGCAGTGATGCCGATGATCTCTGTTCAATGAAACAACTTCAAATTAGAATAGTAGACTTACACGTCTGTATTTGACACTGGTAAACAAGCAAACTCGGAAACTTTATTCATTGACATAGAACTATGTTTACCTACATTTCAAATTCAAATTTCAAATTTATTTACAATTTACATTTGAAATGAATACATATGTATAGATACCCGAAATGAGCATATGTTTGTGCTCGGGTACAGTCCAATAGTCTACATACAATAATGCTGATGATAGAAATAATAGTAACAACAACAACAACAACAATAATAATAATAATAATAATAATAATAATAATAATAATAATAATAATAATAGAATAATCGTGACAGAAATGATACAAAGATTGTAATACAAAATAATTCATTAATAATAATAATAATAATAATAATAAAAATAATATTGATAAAACAAAAATATTTACAATAATAAAATAAATACTAAGACGGATAAAATAAAAATAAAACCACTAGCGAGAGTTAACACAACTTAAATAAGCATATAATAACCAGACATCCTTCAGATTTTAAATATGAAGCTCCACATGTTCCACATATAAATAATGTATTGCACAAAACAATAGCTATACAGAGGAAATATTAACTATAGGGACAAACTTCAGGAAGTTGTTCCTGACAGGAAAAGGAACAAAAAAGCTTATATTAGCATTTAAACTTCCGTATTATCATTCGCCAATATCTCAACAAAATCTTCCCCGGTAGATAGATCAGACGAGGAGGTCCTGTTGCATGGCCTGCCCGATCACCGGACTTAAAACCTCCTTGACTTATACTTATGGGGGCACCTGAAAAGTGTTGAGTATGCTGAGCCAGTTCCTCATGTGCAGACACTTGAACAACGTGTCAATGCAGCCTGTGACACTATTCGGTGTGAGCGTTTGCATTGCATTCCATGGAGGCCACTTCGAGCATCTTTTGTAAATTTGACAGAACTATTGCCATAGTAGTATGCAATGTAATGTTGCATAATAACTGCTGTATTGCAGACTCACCATCCATTTCCGGACATAAGTTGATATGAGCTTTTTTTGTTCCTTTTCCTGTCAGGAATAACCTCCTGAAGTTTGTCCCTACAGTTAATGTTCACTCTGTATATTTATGCTAGGTAGGGTTCCCACCACCCAGGATTTATTTTTTATTTTATTTTATTTTTTTTATTTTGATGACTGTCTTAGAGTAAAATGTGCAATTGCTTCTTAATGATTCATATTCAATAACAGGATCAATTGTCAACTGAATATTCGCTAACATTGAAGAAGATGAGGAGAAATTTCCCCCTTGTAGTTGGAACACATAACCTATATCCAGTGCTGTCATGAGGGCACATATGGGGTCATACACCATATGGGAACCTACATTTTTAAATGAATTATATGGGGAAGAGAAAATTTTGCTCACATGGAGCCATATAGTGTAAAGGCCCATTCACAATGAAAATTAAACATAATCGTAACATAAACACAGAAGTTCGCGCCCAGGCTACCAAATGGGATCATTCACAATAATTCACATAAACACTGACATTAACATTACTGGTCTTCCAATGGATCCTGGCCCACTGCGGACTGAACGGTAACGAGAAAGCAGATATGTTAGCAAAGAAAGGAACTTATATCAACTTAAAAACAAATTTCAAGTTCCCATATGAATCAATAAAGCGAGTTATAAAAAGAATAAGTTACAGTGAACAGGCAAAACATCAAAATTCAAAGATCCAAAACTAATTCCTGACTTACCTCGAAAATCTGCCGTGGCCATGTTTAGATTGATTACTGGTCATGATTGCCTCAGTAAACACCTCCATCGTATTGGAGTACTGAATTCACCTAAATGCTTACTAGAGGACATGGAGATGGAGCACCTGGCTAATTGTGAAACTCTTAGGACATTTGTGGACCTTCCATCAAAATATTGGGAAGCAAGAAGGATGATGACTTCAATGTTAAATCCAGAGCATTAGATACACACACACACATTACTGTAAGACGTTAACATGGAAGTTTGCAAACTCCAAACTTTCATGCTTATGCTTATGTGATTTGCAAACAGAACACAATCGTGGAGCGCTGAAGTATACGACAATATGAGGAAATGGCGTCGTTGTTATGTTTCCATGATTATCAAGTATGTTTGCTGTTATGTTTATACTCCCATCGTGAATGATCTTGATTTTACCGTAACGTTTATATTCTTAAGTTAACGCTTACGTTATGTTTAATTTTCATTGTGAATGAGCCTTAAAGGTGCTTAAGTTTTGTACACTGTCTATATTTTGTACATTGTTCTTAGATAATCTCTTTTTCTTCCTAATATATCTTCTCTGATGTTCATAAACATAAATGATCCACCTCTAGCCTACAGCACTGGAATCCAGGATCATACTTATATAAAAGAATAGTTGGAAAAACACGAAGTGCTGCAGATACAAGCTACAAGTGTGGATCTACTGTGAGTGTATCATGGGATTTTCTTTAAATCAAGTTCGGTTTGTTATACAATTAAAAGATAAAGCAAAAAAAAAAAAATTCTCTACTTCTTTTATATTAAAAGAGCCATTAAGTGACGATCAGAGAAATAAAGAGGGGAGAGTAAAATACAGGTTGTAAACGATATAAATTACCCAAAAATACTGGTAGTTCAGCATAAATAACTGAAGGAAAAAGTCTGTTTTTCTGTAAGGGTCAAAGATTTTCCAGGAAAAAAATGCGTTTTATGAGTCTAGCTTTCTTGAAACAGAGAATAGACACTCATTATTTACTTTGTCCAATACCTACGCTGAAGCAGTCGTTTGTTACACTGTTGTGTATTGGCATGTGTTGGGCCCAAAGTTACTGGCAATAGCATTCACGTTCAATTGTAATTAGATTACTATCTATCTTAAAAACATAGTATTTTACAAATTAAAAATAATATTATAAGGAATAATTAAATTTCACCAGATATTTTGTTCAATAGACCGATTTTTGTTGTCTGTATAATTTTGGCAGTTTCTATCGTTTACACCCTGTATATTTCAAGAGATAAAATTAAGGGCTGAGGCGTATGTTCAAGGAAAAAATTACCACTAAATTAAATTTATATTCTTTGATTTACGATCAGTTTTCGAAATGCAATTCGCTGCGAAACTAAGTACCACTTACGAATCAAGCTTTCAGGTATAACTCCCTGTAAAGTTGATTTGAATAATTTCGAGGGAAAAATTGTTCCGGGGCCAGGCATCGAAGTCGGGACCTTTGGTTTAACGTACCAATGCTCTACCAACTGAGCTACCCGGGAACTCTACCAGACACCGATCCAATTTTTCCCTCTATATCCACAGACCTCAAAGTGGGCTGACAACCGTCAAGCAACCAACATTGAGTGCACACTAACTGTGTGACTTAAATTGTGGTTTTCCGTTAACGAACAGTGACGTATATTATGCAAATCAAGCTTTCAGGTATAACTCCCTGTAAAGTTGATTTGAATAATTTCGAGGGAAAAATTGTTCCGGGGCAGGGCATCGAACCCGGGACCTTTGGTTTAACGTACCAACGCTCTACCAACTGAGCTACCCGGGAACTCTACCAGACACCGATCCACCACTTGTAGTCTGGAAAAGAAGGTAATTAGTTCTGACATTTTCACTAGTTGCATGACGCCATTTAGTCTTCAGATTTTATACAACTCTCTGCTTCTGACTTTATACTGAAGCAACCCTAGTACCAGCAGAGAGAGGATGGCACTGAATTGGACCCACAGGGCACTAAGAAGAGAGGACGTCCATGAAATACTTGGAGACACTTACTCGAGAAGGAAGCCAAGAGAGAGTTAAATTAACTGTCCAAAACAGAGTGAGCAGACAATGGTTTGTTCGTATCCTATGCTCCATATAAGGGAATAAAGATCATTATTATTCATTTTATTAACTATATGAGAAAGGTGAGTTTAAATGTTACCTTTTTGGTAGGTTTATCATATGGTTTGTCATTCCAGACGTCCTCCATATTGTAGAGATCATCAGCACCATAGTTATCTAGTCCGCCCATGTGATTCTTGTTGAGCTCGTTGAGCATGTCTTCAGTCAGTGGAGTGGGAGACTTCTTCTTGTTATTTTTGTTGCGGTTCACAAGCTATACAAACAAAAGAGATGCTGCAAGCACCTTCAACATACTCGCATCACTTATAATTTGTTTCATCAGAATGCTAAGATAGACAACAGTATTTCATAATTATTTGAACTAAGAAGAATAGTACATTATGGAACGAGCCTATAATGGTAGTAATTAAGACGCGAGTATGTTTGTTTATGAAACGAGCGCAAGCGAGTTTCATAATTTTCATACGAGCGTCTTAATTACCATTATAGGCAAGTTTCATACGACTTTTTATGCTCGATCATATTTCTAACTTGAAATTAGGCCTATTCATAAGTATTGATGTTATGGTTATGTAAGTGAGGAGTGGAACTGACCTGAATTGTGAGCTGTGCGCAGACGCGAAAGTATTGATTTTTTCCGAAACACGAATGTCATTGACCTTGATATAATCTAGAGAATAACATGAACATTAGGCTTGATATAACCTGGAAATGGATTTAGAATTGAAAAACGAGATGACAAATTGAATTTATTTGAATATTATTTACAATTAACGCTAATTATTATAGTAACAGAACATAACCTTCTGCGACAGTATTGGATTTCCAGCCTCTGTGACTTTTCGCTAATTGTCTTTCGATTGCATATCCGAGAATAATCGATAATTGCGGTTTTATAATGGTACAATCAGTACAATGGTGATTTCTCATTGGCTGAACAACTGAATTATAATGAATAGGTGTACTTTAATGAAGTGCATTAAAGAGCTACTACCAGGTGTATAATTACTACATTTCGGCATGGTCGAGCATAAAATAATTAAGATGATCATACGACTTAAACTCTTAATTGAGACTAATCCCTAATTATGGAACACAGAGTTCTAATAATTATTATAATAGGCCTATGGGACACATCCAGTAGAACATTTTAAAATAACTTATAACTACACTAAAACCCCGATAAGACGCGCCCACTTATTATGCTATCCCGTGTAATACGCTTTTTTTGTCCGGTCCCTGCACATTTCATATATAAAATGCCCTGTTTGTTGCGCTCAAGTCCCGCATAATACTCTGTTTTCGTGGAATATTTTCGATGTAATTTTCAGCAATATACTGTAAAAGCAATGAAATATCATGGTCACTGAACTCACTGGTGCCATTAACCCGAAAAGTATTGGTATTCGACCCTTTACCTGCGCATTTAAACCTTCATACTTTATACCTTAGTATACCCCACCCTCTTGTTATGCTCTCTTATTCGACTCCTTATCTGCGTGGTTAAAGCCTACATACAGTTACAATACCTCACCCTCTTGCTAACCCTCTCTCTCAAACAGCATTCCTCACTCGGCCGTAATAAAATTCTGGAAATTTTTGCTGGGCAGTTTGTTGTCCTTTAGTGTATTGAAGTGTCTGTGATTGTCATTACAATGAGTGTTAAACGAAAAGC
The DNA here is from genome assembly GCF_040183065.1 of Periplaneta americana. Taxonomy (NCBI): domain Eukaryota; kingdom Metazoa; phylum Arthropoda; class Insecta; order Blattodea; family Blattidae; genus Periplaneta; species Periplaneta americana. Next base: position 171,810,336 of record NC_091123.1, read on the forward strand.
GCTTTCTGTGTCGGAAAAATTGGAAATCTTACGAAAGTACGATGAGAACAGTACTCTTACTCAAAAACAACTCTCTGATTCATTAGGAATCCCATCATCGATATTAAGAATGATAATAAAAAATCGCGACTCAATCACTACAGCTGCGACGTCGTCGGGAAGATATAATCGCAGGAAACTGAAATGTGGTGAACATGAAGACTTGGAGAACACGCACATGGCAAACAACTATAAATGACTTTTTTTCGAAAGAATTAAGTACAGTACATATTGTAAATGTCTTTGACGTACAGTATAGTAATTACATAATGGAGTAATACTATATTACCTTTCATTAATCATGTATTTCAACAAAGAAAAGTGCTAATAGATACTGTACATAAGTCAAAATTAGTATACCCGCCTAATACGCAGTCCCGGTTAATACGCAGTTTACACCCGGTCCCTTGAACAGCGTCTTATCGGGGTTTTACTGTATGTATATTTCATTTATATTTTAATGCGATGACAATTAGTGGTACCAGTACCGTAATTTATGAATAATTGTCCAAGAAGTACTTTTGAGACTACCCTGCAGGCAACATGACAGAAGTCAGTAGCATAACTGCAGGTAGAAATGCTGCTGATCAGTAATGTTCTAAATCTGGTGTACCCTATAACTGTGTTATACTTACAACTGTAACACCAAATATTATGACAAACAGCAGGGAAGCCAATCCAATCACAATTCCAGCAATAGCCCACTGGGGTAGGAAGACATCTTCATTAGCATAACCAACAGTTGGGTTAACTTGCTTTGCTAACACTGAAAAATTATAAGAAAAAGAAGTCTAAATTGGATATTCAAACATTGTATGATACAGGGCAGTTCTAAGGAGATAATAGTGAACTTTATGAACTAAAATTAATATGCAAATAGTTTTTACAAAACTTATAAAAAATCAGTTCACTAAATAGCCTACAGTCCTTCAGGTTTGGAGAAGTCAAAGATTTGTAATACATTATAGAAATGATATTAAAATTTACTTATAGTTTATGAGTAGGGAGGCAGATGTTGATGAAAAGTCATCTTTTTATTTTTCACATTAGGATGGTGCCTAATAATATAGAAATCCTTTCTATGTTAATATCAACGTAAAAAAGTAATTTCTTATATTGCATTTTTTGCATTTTTTGACGTTTTTGAACTAATAAGTTATTTTTATACTTTATTTCGGCATTTTTTGGTCATTTTAATACTTTGGAGAACTTTTAGATCATTTGGAATGCATTTTACTTTCTTCTTTACCGATAGGTCTGTTAAATCATTATTGCAGATCTTTTTGGCCTCTGAAATTCACTTCCATTCATTGTCTACTGGACAGGGCGACAGCCAAGTTGTCAGTTTTGTACAAATATATTTGAAATTGATAGTACTCCAAACTACATTATTTTTAACATAAACAAATTAATCGACCACCGGCAGCTTTGAACAATAATGGCAGTATTATTTTACAAGAACTGACATTTTTCAAAAGCATCTGATACTGAACTTGTAAAATGTACATGTGGCAACACAGACCACGTAGGTGGGTGCAATGTTCTCGCTTTCGTAACAGATTATTTCTCATTCCGATTTCGTAAAATGGTTCCAGTTACGTGTTAGTACCTAGTCTCTTCCAACACGTGTGATGTTGTAGTGTGCGCGAAAAATGCTGCGAGGTTGTGAATTTCCTTGTAATTCTTAATTTGTGCAATTATTCAATAATGAATGGAAGTGAAAACATATTATATTTTGGACAATTTAGGAAACTCAGTTTACAGGAACAGATTATTGCTATACAAAACAGAAGGCCAACCCCAACACTACCTGGTCTTACATGTATGCATGTAGGCTAATTTGTAGCATGTTTCTCTCAAGAAGGTGTCATTTTGTGCTGTTAACTTCTTTCCTCCTCTTAAGAAATATGCAGGAGCCGCCACTGTGTTGTGTGTACCAGCATGCAATGTTACCATTAGTTTTTTGAAATGAATAAACAAACCGCTATTAATTTGTCTTCATGTTTATTGCTTTTTTCGTAATGAAATGCCCTGCTCTTATATATCAATGTCTCCATGTGAATAAGTGACTTTTATAATCAGCATGCTCTCCTCGTCTATATAAAACAATCTTTTTATTGTTATCACTTATATTTTCAAGAGTTAAGAATGAAGTAGTGAAGAGCCAGACTATAAATCAACTTGCCTATGAAGTCTGTGTACTTGGGGTCCACCATGAAGCTTCCAAGCTGCAGTTTGCTACTGACGGCAGTGTTGTCATTGCTTTCTGTTGAGGCTGCAGTGAGACTGTTGTGGAACAGAGTCTTCATCTCCTGCGTATCCACTCTTTGTCCAATCTCTGTTAGTTCCACGAAGTAGTCCACCAAAACACTTTCTGCAGCCGGCTGGGAGTCCACAGCATTTGTATCAGTATTACTGCTGTAATAGTATTAATGATATTAAAAACATGAACTTACAAAGCTTTTTTATATTCTTCTAGTCACGACTTATTTAAAATTTAATTTCTTTCTGTAACCACGTGTTCCGTGTATGTTTATATCATGACAAGTATCAAGTTAGCAGTGGCGTAGCATGAAATTTTGAGCAGGGGAAGCTAATTCGAGTTGTCTTTCATGCAATATGAGGAAACGTATTACAAAAATATAGTCTTAAAATAAATAGTAGTCAATGTCAAGTCAGCAGTTGAAGATTGGTTGGAACCTCGTAAGTAACACCAATAAGGCATGACCTCAAATGGTACGTAGTAAAATATGATTTCATGGTTTACACATATCTCTAACAAATAGACAAGTATACTATAACATTAGCTCACTCCCTGTCATACTTAGATAAATCACAATATTAACGGTCAATAGATACAGTATTAGTATAATCACGCAAATATGCGTCTGTCTTTTGGTTGTGTCCTTCATTGACAGCAAGGGAGTCGGTCATTTGTTTTTTAGATCACACTTTTGTTCGTAAGTCAGACTTGATAATAGAACTGTCCTAAAAATTCAAGTAAATTGGTGTCAGGAACCGTTATTTCACTCATTATTTATTATATCAGTCACAGTGCACACTAACACTTCAACTGAACACAACTGACGAAAAGGGATAACTCGGAAACTACTTATTTTCAATGTCAAAGCTAGCTTCTTGCTAGCCTTGCGACTAGGGTACAGTAGTTTAGTTAGAAAGGGATGGAAAATCTGCGGGGTGGGTTACACAGAAGAATGAGTCTGCTTGGAAGCTGGTGTGTGCAGGCTTCTTGTTTACTGCTGCATCACAAATCATCCTGAACTGCCGCATCACAATATTTAACGCATGAATATAAACTCTATTAAAATTAATAAATAATTTTGTTCATAAACTGCAGGTTTATTATGAAATTGTCATTAACTGGGAAAGCTGAGCTTTTTAGCTTACATTGACGCTACGCCACTGCAAGTTAGTGCAATTAAAGAACTTTGCTAGAGGTTTTTTCCTGCAGAGATTTATGTAGAATAGTAATGAACACAATGTACCATTATGACAGCATGATTATACTTTTGCTCATATTATTCTCCATGTTGAATCTTTCGAACACTACTTTTAACACTTTAATAAAAATAATTGATTAAATGACGATCTTACTCGTGTTAATTGTGTAAGCATGTGCGTCTTACAGCTGTTTCGGTGCTTCTTCACACCATCCTCAGAGTCTACTAGATCTCGGCGTCATCTCGAACTTCACTGCCTGTTGTGTGGATGCGTTCGATTGTTGAAAAGTGTTGAAATGTGGTGTCAAATAGTTTGTATGTTCTGAAATTGATCTGTGTGTTGAGAATTTGATCAGAACACACACACTATTTGACACCACATTTCAACAATTTTCAACAACCGAACACACCCACACAACAGGCAGCGAAGTTCGAGATGACGCCGAGATCTAGTAGACTCTGAGGATGGTGTGAAGAAGCACCGAAACAGCTGTAAGACGCACATGCTTACACAATTAACACGAGTAAGATCGTCATTTAATCAATTATTCATATTATTCTCTTTCAGCAAAGGAGTGCTACAGTAGGCTTACTGATTATTATATAACAAGATAAATATTAAAATATGTATAAAAGTATGTAGAAATGTTAAAAAAAACATTGTCATTGTTCCTGCAATATCTCCTATGTGACATATTTACACATTTTCAGATTTTTGCTCTATTAAATAACTTAAATAGTGATGCAGTAAATCATACAATCTCCTATATGTAGGCTAATTATATTTCTTTCTTTCGAAAATGTAAGAATTCACGATCTCTTATGTGGCATTGCCATAGAATGAATAAATGTGTTTTTTCTTCCTACTGAAAAATTTTATATTTTGCACATAGGAGTTATTGCAGGAACAACGACGATACCGGTATGCATGGGAGTGATAATGGAAATTTTAAGTTATCTTAACCGATGGCTGTTGATTTGTTTAGATATCAATGCCAACAAATCCGTACTATTATTTTTCTCGCGGTATATGGCATTCAAATCATTCTAACCTATCTGATGATTTTTTTTCACCCCTTTCTTAACTGTAAATGAGCACAAACGCTACTTAGGTGTAAATTTTTCTGACATTTTGTATATTCGATTCCCTAACCGTTTCAAATGTATATCATTTTACCTTTTAGGTGTATTTCCAAATTATGTAATACACTTTGTCAAATCTGGCAACCTTTTCATAAGGGAAGCTAAATTTATTATTATTATATTACAATTAATTTGATTACAGAAGAACAGAGATGAAGCCAATGGATGTATTTACATCTTATCCTTGTTAAAAATTCATGAAAACCTGAAGATGCCTATGAGAGGAAGTGAAAGCTGAATTTGCAGAAAACAACTGAATTTTTATATATCTAAGTTTTAGTGATTATTATAACCCAGCTTAGAATTATTTTGTAATAAGGAGAAGACACCATTCTTGACAATGCTTGAAATTAGTGGTGTTAATTTGCGTCTTGTTTATTTAAAATTCATCACTGATTGACTTTATAACTTTTTCACTGTGTTAACATTAGAAAATTATTTGTTTGACTAGTTTCGAAGTGATATTCTTCATTGTCCAAAGTCTAGTGAAGGTTGCTAGGTTTCGGACAATGTAATTTCCTAATGTTTATACAGTAAAGAAGTTATAAAGTTAATCAGTGATTATATAAGTGTTAAAAGTAAATGAAGTAAAATTTCATATTTAATAAGTATCACATCAATGAGACTAAGTTCTATTCTTCTAAACTATTATCGGAATCAAATTAATGTCATATTTTCTTCTCGTTTTTTGAGGTATAAGTTCTGTATATGCTACCCAATATCTAATCTAACCTAACCTAACCTAACCTAAATACATTCTATCCTAGATGAGCGACGTGTATTGAGCTAATAATCTTTTAGTTTAAAGAATATTGTAAGATAATATATTACTGTGCCACAATCAACGAAATATTTCGAAAAACTTTGAATGTTTGAGCTTTGAAGCCAACACTAATATTCTCTCACCGATCATGCTTGGTTGATTTTTATGTTACCTACATACATTTGTAATCCTTGGGAGTTTTTACCTGAATGAGTCAATGCGAATCTTCTTGAACCATTTTCCAAGTGTGTCTGATTTACGATACACTGTTTCCAGCTGAAACAAAAATCATTTTCTCAATTAAAACGACTTAATTGCTGAATAATTCAAAGAAAGAATATATGCAGGACCCCAGGAAACTATAAAACTTAAAATTAAAATTGAATCTCATTAGTATTTCATGGAAAATAGAGTTTTACTCGTATAGTAGACTGCAACTGAAATTAATAGTACGATTACTCCAAGTTTTATGTGGAAATGATAGTGTGATTTCATATTCAAATAAGGAATGTATTACCTTTATTTAATTATGATTTTATTTGAAATGACTATGCAATATTACAAGACAGTGGTAACGCAGTGAACTGGCACTTGAAGGTACCGGGTTCGATCCCCAGTGTCGACCAATTTGGTTTAGGATTTTCCGTGGTTTTCCTCGACTGAATATAACTCATTTTCAGCTAAACAGAGGCGTCATTTGGGTAGAAATAAGAGGAGTGCAACCCACAAGTGTAAGGTTAAAAAAAAATTGGTGAATTGAATAGTGCTACTAAAGAACAAATATGTGATAACTGTACTTTTAATATTAAAATGTTCCACTTTTGTAAAGGCTTAAGAAATAAAAGATAAGCCAGTTAATGATTTTATTCAAATGAAACCAAGGCTACATTAGTTTATTACGTATTGTAAATAAAGGCACAATTCTTTTTGTTAATTGAAATTAACATTTTTATCAATAAAATTGTGTGTGTGTGTTCATTAATTGTTCGCATCTACGTCATATTAACAGCAAGTGCGTGTAAATTAAGTATCGTGTAAAAGCTGAATAAGAAGCTAAAACTAGGCCGTGTCAGAACTGGATACAGTACCGACTGTAAAGTGGGGTAAACTCGATCATAAAATGAATGAATAAATAAAATATGAATGAATTAATAAATTAAAGAATAAAACAAATAAATAAATATATAAAAACTTAATGAATGAATTAATAAATGAAATAAATAAATAAATAAATGAAATAAATAAATAAATGAAAAAAAATAAATGAAATAAATAAATAAATAAATGAAATAAACAAATAAATAAATGAAGTAAATAAATAAATAAATGAAATAAACAAATAAATAAATAAATGAGATAAACAAATAAATAAATACATGAAATAAACAAATAAATAAATGAAATAAATAAATAAATAAATAAATAAATAAATAAATAAATAAATGAAATAAATAAATAAATGAAATAAATAAATAAATGAAATAAACAAATAAATAAACGAAACAAATAAATGAAATAAACAAATAAATAAACACAATAAATAAATAAATGAAATAAAAAATAAAATAAACAAATAAATAAATAAAATAAATAAATAAATAAATAAATGAAATAAATAAATAAATAAATGAAATAAATAAATAAATAAATGAAATAAATAAATGAAATAAATAAATAAATGAAATAAATAAATGAAATAAACAAATAAATAAACGAAACAAATAAATGAAATAAACAAATAAATAAACACAATAAATAAACAAATGAAATAAATAAATGAAATAAAAAAATAAATAAATGAAATAAATAAATAAATAAAATAAATAAATAAATAATAATTGAAATAAACAAATAAATAATTGAAATAAACAAATAAATAAATGAAATAAACAAATAAATGAAATAAACAAATAAATGAAATAAACAAATAAATAATTGAAATAAACAAATAAATAAATGAAATAAACAAATAAATAAATGAAATAAACAAATAAATAAACGAAACAAATAAATGAAATAAACAAATAAATAAATGAAATAAACAAATAAATAATTGAAATAAACAAATAAATAATTGAAATAAACAAATGAATAAATGAAATAAACAAATAAATAAACGAAACAAATAAATGAAATAAACAAATAAATAAATGAAATAAACAAATAAATAAACGAAACAAATAAATGAAATAAACAAATAAATAAATGAAATAAACAAATAAATTAACGAAATAAACAAATAAATAAACGAAACAAATAAATGAAATAAACAAATAAATGAAATAAACAAATAAATAAACGAAATAAACAAATAAATAAACGAAACAAATAAATGAAATGAACAAATAAATAAGTAAATGAAATAAACAAATAAATAAATGAAACAAATAAATGAAATAAACAAATAAATAAACACAATAAATAAACACAATAAATAAATAAATGAAATAAATGAAATAAACAAATAAATAAATGAAATAAATAAATAAATAAATAAATAAATAAATGAAATAAATAAATAAATAAATGAAATAAATACATAAATAAATAAATAAATGAAATAAATAAATAAATAATTATTGAAATAAACAAATAAATAATTGAAATAAACAAATAAATAATTGAAATAAACAAATAAATAATTGAAATAAACAAATAAATAATTGAAATAAACAAATAAATAAATGAAATAAACAAATAAATGAAATAAATAAATGAAATAAATAAATACATAAATGAAATAAACAAATAAATAAATGAAATAAACAAATAAATAAATAAATAAATAAATGAATTAAATAAATAAATAAATAAATGAAATAAATGAAATAATTAATGAAATAAACAAATAAATAAATAAATGAAATAAATAAAAAATTAATAAATAAATGAAATAAATAAATACATAAATAAATAAATAAATAAATAAATAAATAAATAAATAAATAAATAAATAAATAAATAAATAAATAAATAAATAAATAAAATAGAGGAGATTTGTTGAACAGGTTGCGCTATTTGGTATTCTAGGACTTGGAAAATGCAGTAAACTTGATAATCGAATTCACGAGTCGGATATTCAAATTTGGGCGAGAAAGCGGATGTAGTGTAGACCAGTCTCCTATGACGCACTCTGGGGAAGACTGACGGTAAATTGGAGTATTCAACTGACTTCATATTGGTGAACGACGAACAGTTACGTGTTCGCCATTAGTAAAAAAAAAGTTGATGACCTTTGTGATGTTTGGATTCCTATGTCGAACATATGAACGTAAACAAATGGGAATTCTTTATATATTGCGATTTATTTTGTATGTAACTTGACAAGTGTGAAGATCGCCTCTGCTAAACTGCACTGGAAAATTGGATGCTTGTTTTTAGATTAGATAACTAGGTCATTAGTTCTTGCTAATGATATAGAAATATACAGTATTTCTTTCTGACAAGTTGAGTATCTCTTTTGTAAGATCAATTCCTCAGAAATTTTGTGGATATTTTTCTTCTTTTTAAAATGGTATAATAATACAGTCTGATCCGTTTGGGTATGGATAATAATACTTTATTATTACAAAGCTATTATGATAGTAGGAAAAATTTCTTGCTAGTTATATTATGATTAAAAGATGGGAGTTTCCATATATGACAATCAACAATGCATAATCTGAAAGGACAAATGAAAATCGTAGATGAATAAAATGTCTGCTACAAATCAACAGCGGAACAATGTGTTCTTTGCTATGCTAAATTTGAGAGTGTTAAAACAGTTCAAAGAGAATTTCGACGTGAGTATAGTGTACGTAATGTATCTAAATGCGATTCCATAATGTTGTAGTATCGAACATTTGTAGAAACAAGTTCTGTGTTAAAAAAAAAAAACATTCATGAAGTCGCAGGCGAAACCCAGTACGAGAAGCAGCTATCTCTTGACTTGGTCTCCAAACTCCCCAGATCTAACCCATCTTGACTTCTTCGTGTGGGGTTTTGTTAAAGACATTGTCTATTCACAAAAACCCAGGAACATTGATGATCCGAGAGTAAAAATTACTCAAGCTTTTCAACAAATCACCTCTCTTATGTTACAACGGACATGGGCTGAATTGCATCACCGTTATGAGTTGTGCAGGGTGCGCAATGGGGGTCGTGTTCAGATCTGAGGAATCTGCCACCTTTCTGTGTTGCATGCACAAAGTTTCAAGAAATAAAGTTCAGTAGTAAATGTTTTACGGTGTTTTTATTTTGTCCATACCCAAACGGATCACCCTGTATTACATTTCCACACTTGCGGAAGTTTTGTATTCTAGTTACGGTATTTGTTGAGTCTTAAAATAATGGATGTTCAATATAAACTAAAGTGAATCATTACTGAAAGGTTTAGTGACGTTGAACCTGTAAATTACCTGTTGCTGCACATCATTGGCTAGGTCCTGCCACTCCCGAGTATTGTGATCCAGAAGCTCCGGCACCCACTTGACTCCAGCCACGAGCTTCACAGTTCCCGCCAAATCACAATCCTCAGTGCATATTCCTGGAGTTGTGGGTCGAGGAGTGGTGGTAGTTGTGGTGGTCGTGGTGGTTGTTGTCGTAGTACTAGTCGTGGTGGTGGAGCTGGTACTTGTTGTTGCTGTTCTAGCCATTTCCAGGAGCTTCTCTATTGATATCGGAGTTGTGGAAGGAGTTGGCCATCCAGTAAACTCTGTAGTAGCTCTGATAAACATCCAAGTTAAATGTTATGTTTTTTTTTTTTTTCATGTTATGGAAGTACTGCAGCGTAAATATTTATTGAAGTAACAAAAAAATACCTAATATTAACAATTACAACATTTTGAAGCCTTAATTGATTACACTATTCAAGAGAGATTAATTTAACTATAGCCAAATGAATAGGTTACACAAACGCATGTATTTAAAGCAGATCTAATTGTTCAATAAATGATTGACTGAACATTAGAAGAGTAGAAATCAATTCAACTCCCAGTTAGCAATTCAAATACGTTTATTCTGTTTAATATACTTTAATGAACGGAAGACAATTCTTCAGAAATTACTAACCTATATTTAGGAGTATTAACGAATATGAAATGCTTGACAAGAGCTTGTGTAAGTTGTCTATTAATTATTGTTTCAAATTATGAATGTAATACGAATAATAATATGGTTATAACTAAAGAGAGATTTATCAAATTTGGGAAAACAATTTTTCGGAAATTGCTAACGTACATTTAGGAGTATTAACGAATATAAAATACTTGACAAGAGTTTGTGTAAGTTGTTCATTAATGGTTGTTTCAAATTATGAAGATAATACGAATAATAATATGGTTATTTTTATTTTATTGGGTTATTTTACGACGCTGTATCAACATCTAGGTTATTTAGCGTCTGAATGAAATGAAGGTGATAATGCCGGTGAAATGAGTCCGGGGTCCAGCACCGAAAGTTACCCAGCATTTGCTCGTATTGGGTTGAGGGAAAACCCCGGAAAAAACCTCAACCAGGTAACTTGTCCCGACCGGGATTCGAACCCGGGCCACCTGGTTTCGCGGCCGAACGCGCTGACCGTTACTCCACAGGTGTGGACTAATATGGTTATAATCAGAGGGAGATTTATCAAATTTGGAAGAAAATTTTTCGGAAATTACTAACCTACATTTAAAAGTATTAACGAATATGAAATGCTTGACAAGAGCTTGTGTAAGTTGTCTATTAATTATTGTTTCAAATTATAAATGTAATACGAATAATAATATGGTTATAACCAAAGGGAGATTTATCAAATTTGGGAAGACAATTTTTCGGAAATTGCTAACATACATTTAGGAGTATTAACAAATATAAAATACTTGACAAGAGTTTGTGTAAGTTGTTCATTAATGGTTGTTTCAAATTATGAAGATAATACGAATAATAATATGGTTATAATCAAAGGGAGATTTATCAAATTTGGAAGAAAATTTTTCGGAAATTACTAACCTACATTTAAAAGTATTAACGAATATGAAATGCTTGACAAGAGCTTGTGGAAGTTGTCTATTAATGGTTGTTTCAAATTATGAAGATAATACGAATAATAATATGGTTATAACCAGAGGGAGATTTATCAAATTTGGAAGACAATTTTTCGGAAATTGCTAATCTAAATTTAGGAGTATTAACGAATATGAAATGCTTGACAAGAGCTTGTGTAATTTGTTTATTAATGGTTGTTTCAAATTATGAAGATAATACGAATAATAATATGGTTATAATCAGAGGGAGATTTATCAAATTTGGAAGAAAATTTTTCGGAAATTACTAACCTACATTTAAAAGTATTAACGAATACGAAATGCTTGACAAGAGCTTGTGTAAGTTGTCTATTAATGGTTGTTTCAAATTATGAAGATAATACGAATAATAATATGGTTATAATCAGAGGGAGATTTATCATATTTGAAAGACAATTTTTCGGAAATTGCTAACCTACATTTAGGAGTATTAACAAATATGAAATGCTTGATAAGAGCTTATGTAAGTTGTTCATTAATGGTTGTTTCAAATTACAAAGGTAATATGAATAATAATATGGTTATAACCAGAGGGAGATTTATCAAATTTGGGAAGACAACTTTTCGGAAATTAGGAGTATTAAGGAATATGAAATGCTTGACAAGAATTTTGTAAGTTGTCTATTAATGGTTTTTTCAAATTATGAAGTTAATAGTAATAATGATATGGTTATAATCAGAGGAATATTTTTCGAATTTGAGCTCCTATGATATCTTCGGTTTTTGACCGTGCCATTATTATTATTATTATTATTATTATTATTATTATTATTATTATTATTATTATAGTCGTCATCATCATGATTAACAAGCTTCCTCATTTCTGACGCTTTAGTGCTTCATTTTTGTGTGTTTCCTCTGGACTTGCGGCCTCTAGGCTATGATCTAGATAGCCTAGTGGTAAGTCCCCTCGCTATAGTGAAGCTTTAACAGAATGAGGAAACTAATGACAGCAATTTTGTACACTAAAAATCTTACAATTTCCATTAAAAGAACATTGAAGTCTAGCTACGAAAAGTCGTCAGATGATTTACCGAGCAGTCGCTAGCTTCAAGAACAGTGATTTACAGTCTTTGAAATCTGATCAAAAGATATATTAAAAACTTTCAATCTTTACTAACATGATGCATTGTGGGCATTTTGGTTTCAAACGCGGGTATTAATTCTGAAACAGCAGGAGTCTATTTCACGAAAGTACAAATTACAAAAGTATAAAATTACAGAAAGTAGTTACTGTAGCTATAAATTACAGTAAAATGTGCTTCACAAAACATTCGAAAATATTCCTGTAATATTGTAACAGTGATTTATAATAGGCCATGAGTGATGTACACAGTAGGCCAAAAACGGCACAAAATTTAAATGGTTATATTCCAGTAGCTAATGATTTCACTTGAAAGTTTATTTCACAGGAAAATTTCACAGTCCTCGTAGTGTAATATTTAATTTTTTACCATTTATTATATGTTATTTTTTCTTTTTTGTAAGGCAGTGCAAAATCGATCGTTTATGCCTAACTAAGCATTATGGTCTTACGAGTTCAGCAGGCCAAGCCATTTGTTGTGCTATCGTCATTTGTTTTCTTCAGTGTTGAGTTCTCATTTTGTGAATGATGGGTCGCTTAACGAACGAAGACTAGATTTTCATTAAACATTTGCACCAATATGTTAATTTATCTGCCCGTGAAATTGTAAAAACTACGCTCAGCCAGAATGGTCTGTTTCAAGTGTACAACGATTGATTAGCAAGATACGGATATGATATTCCTCCTGAGAGATTATTGCGTGAAAGATGGCATTTCTCAAATTCTCTGATTGGTTTCTGCTGGAGTTTCAAAGGAGATCTTAATCCTATGGACTATTTTGTATGGAGTCAACTACAAAAAGCAGTTTACTACAAAACAAGAATTCGTAATATTTAACATTTAAGATAAAGCCTTCTTGAATGTTGGGACCGGCTTGATCAAAGACAGATATCCAGTGCTATTGGGTAATGGGGAAGACGCCTACAAATGGTTGTGCGGGCAAATGGCGGTCACACAGAGCATCATTTTTAATTTTGATTATTTGAAAGATTATTATTATTAATTTGACCAACATTCAGTTTCTGAATTTTGAAGTAATAATTTTCTTCAAAAACCACATTTCTCGCATCACTGTGCATTGACCTCCATAAGATTTTAATTGAGCCCAAAAACATAATAAAGCGTCCTGCTCATCTTTAAAGTCTACTCTTTCCAACAGTGTATTCATTATAAATTAATGTTACGTATTTCCGAAAATAGAGTATTTCTAATTTTGTGCCTTTTTTTTGGTCCATTATGTACAAATTTTCATAATGACTATTGTAGATGAATTTCAGCTGACCTTGTGGGCCACCCGGCGTTGATCTTGGGCTTGGGAACTCCTGGTCCCTGCACTGCCGGCTTATGTGTTGTCACAAGAGGTTTTCGGGTCACTCCTGGTCTAGTTGGAAACTTCACTTTGAACGCATCAGCAGCCGTAGTTGTAGCCTCCGTAGTGTTAGACACGGAAGTAGTTTTCTGTGTGGTAGTAGTCGTCATCAACTTAAACCCAGGCGGCAGGAAGGCGCTGATATCCATTGGTTTTGCTTTGTTCAACAAAGAATCTATGCCTTTAGGTTTAGCAGTGGTTGGCTCCTCAGAGTCAGGTTTGAATCCAGGGGGCAGGAAAGCACTGATATCCACTGGTTTGGCTTTACTTAGCAAACTGTCCACACCTTTAGATTTCGCTGTAGTTGGTTCATCAGCTGTAGGTTTATATCCTGGAGGCAAGAAGGCGCTTATATCTACTGGTTTGGCTTTATTTAACAATCCTTCTACACCTTTTGGTTTATTTGTCGATCTCTCGGACGTAGTATTGAATCCCGGAGGCAGGAAGGCACTCACATTTCTTGGCTTTGCCTTGTTCAACAAATCTTCAAGCTTAGATTTTGCTGATGCTGGCTCTTCAGTACTAAGTTTAAACCCTGGTGGCAAGAATGCACTCACGTCTACAGGTTTTGCCTTATTCAGCAATCCCTCTATTCCCTTTGGTTTCGTCGTATTCGTTGGGCCCTCAACTGGAGGCTTGTATCCAGGTGGCAGTAACGCACTGACATCATCAAGTTTAATCCTGCTGAATAGATCTTCGATTCTCTTTGGTTGTTTCTCAGCTGAATTGTGTCCCGAAGGCTTTGACTTTTCTGTTGTGCTGGAGTTATGTATATCCTCTATTTTTACCCGATTCTTCAAGCTACTAAGACCAGACGATCTTCCACTAGTGATGTTTGTTTTTGGTGGTTCATCGCCTTGAGGATAGTCCATAAGGTCTATAGATGATGCAGTAGTGGTAGTGGTTCGTCGACCTGGGCTCCTTTGCTTAAATCCAGGAGGGAGAAACCCTGATAGATCATCCATGGGTAAGCTATCAAATATAGCTGCGACTTTCTTTGGTTTTGCTGTTGTTCTAGGAGAAAATTTTCGAATGAATACAGGAGACTTGTAGGTTGTAGTGGTCGGAGGAGTATTAGTGGTGGTAGTAGTGGTAGTGGTTGTGGTAGTAGTAGTACTGGAATTAGACTCCGACATGTCTGTCAAAACTTCAAGCTGCAACTTCTTCCCTCCTGTACGGAACCCACCAGTCAAGATGCCACTTGACAGCTCAGATTCCACCTGGTACAGTTTATCAATTATGCTCTCCGTGCTGTGCTTCTGTTCTGGGCTTGATGTAGTATTGTCTGCAGGAGGTGTCTTGCCTGACAAAGACTTTGGGCGCTCTTCCTGCTTAACTGCACTCGATGGCAGAAATCTGGCACCAGACACACTCCGACTCGTCTGGACTGATGCCACAATCACCCAGCTCTCTGTGGGGCTTGTTACCTCCGGCATGGGCGTCACTATCTGCTCTACTACAGGTGGTGATGGTACAGCAAACATAGTTCCATTTATCACACTCTTCGTTGTAACTACAGAAACTCCAAGTGGTTTTGGCTCAGGTGTGACGACTTCAGTTGATGCTTCTTCAGAAATAGTTGGCACCTGTGGGGCATCTGTAGCGTCAATGAGAACACTATCTACAAATCCCTTGAAGTTATCTTCCTCGACTAGAGTATGTCCTGGATTCATTGTGAGGACTTCGAAGGTACTGCTGTTGTCATGAACGTGCTGTTCTGTGGAGACATCGGTCGATTCTTCCTCGCTTTCCTTCATCAGTGTCGTGGGTTCTTCTGGGAGAGTGGACGTCAGGGCTTCATTGTCTGTTGTGCCCGTATTCCCAGTCACTGGAAACGTCGTGTTTTCCTGTGTGTCTGTCGTGAGCTCCTCCTGTAGTGTGGTGGTGGGTTCCTTATCGGTTTCTGACTCCTCCGAGTCGACAGCAGGCATCGTAGTGTTGGTGGCAACTTCTGCTTCAGGCTTGTGATCATCTTCTGCTTTAGACTCATCTGCCGCGGGTTCAGAGTTCTGTAAAGATGGAACTTCTTCTTCTTCCTCCTCCTCTTCTTCCTCATACTCTACAGCTTCTGTGGTAGAAGTAGTATGCGACGGTCGTTTTGGAGCGAAAGGAACTTTGTTGGGTCTAATGTGAAACTGACGAACTTTGGTAGATGCTTTAGTAGTGGGGGAGAATCGACTTCGAGACCTGTGTGTAACGCTTGGTGGTGGAGTTGTACTACGCAAACGACTTTCTGGAGACTTGGATGGGGACCGTACTCTAGTCCTAGTAAAAGGTTCTTCTACTTCCCTCGGTGTACTTCTGATACTCTCTCCTCTTTTCTGGTTGGTCTCGCTGGTTAGTTGTCCTCGCGATCTCTGAGGAGAAAGGAAGTTTCCTCTCGACCCGGGCTGGGGTCTCGTGCCCGGCTTCTTTCTGAGCGCTGCATCGCCGTTGTGTTCCTTTTCCCTGGACCTAGACGTGGTTTTAGGGTTCTCCGTCGACTTTTCGTCCACCTCCAAGTTTTGGTCGACGAAAGTGCTCAAACCTACGTCCTCTGGTTCGGAGGGGAAATCATGAGGTCGCCTATTATCAGGGGCTGTAGGAGGTCGAGACTTTTGTGAGGAGTCGAACTGATCGACCAATCCCTGGGGATACGCTTGAAGAAGTCTGTGGTCCCTGTGAGGGGGAGGGACTGACGCGGAAAACCCGCTAGGGCTCAGGGTTATCTGGTCGAGGAAGGACGGTGCCCGCTGGGTGTTCCTATGAGTCGTCTGGTCTTGGAACTGCTGAGGCGGTCTAGGGAAGTCCTGCTGCCGGTAGTTGTTGAAGTTCTGAGGGCTGGCTTGGAGGTGGTACAGGACGTCCTGACTTGCAGGTCGAGGCACCTGGCTGCCCTGCTGGAAGGTCGAGAAGGACTGCGGAGCGCTGTTGCTTACAGGCAGCTGGAAAGGGGACGGCTGAGGCGAGTAGTTGAACTGTGGGTCTGCCTGGCGGAACGGACTGT